>NW_022103915.1:97225958-97250791 GCF_000313985.2 Echinops telfairi
GATTCATCACAGTAGCAAAATGACAGTGATGAAGTAGCAATGAAAATAATTTTATGGTTGGGGGCTCACCACCACATGAGGAAGGTTGAGAACCACTGTTCTAGAACCACGACCTATCTGTGTAGGTTTTGACTTTCTAGAAACGTTTTACAAGGAGCCCTGGTGGCACAGTGGCTAAAGCATTTGGCTGCTAACCAAAAGGTCAGTGGTTTAAACCCACCAGCCACTCTGCAGCAGACATGTGCTTTACGGCCGGGCAGCGTGGTGGAGCAGGGCACCTGCCCAGAAAGGTCACTATTACTTGGAATCAACTCAGCGGCAGTGGGTAAAAAGGAAAAAGAGATGGTGGCATTAACTTTAACAATGTGTTTTATTAACCAAAATATCGTCAAAACATTATTTCAGCCTGGCATCAGAACTTGAAAGCTCCTCGTGCGCTAGAGCACATGATCTGCATCATTGTCAGTCTGGGCGTGGGGGTTCATTGGGTTAGCCACCTACCCTGTGCTCCACGGCCAGGCGTGGCTGCCGCCCTGCACGGCACAGACCAGATGCAGCGCGCACTGACGTCTTGACACGGTCACGTGCCCACTCGCCGTTCTCGCCCGCTGCTCTCCTCTTGGCTGAGCCTCGGGTGGGAGAGGCTGGCAGAGGACTTGTCCTTACTACTGTGCTCCCCGCAATCAACAGTTTCTCCATCTCCTAACCAGAGCTGTGTCTCTCTCTCCCACCCCGCCCCTGCAGATCCCCCAGTTTAGAGGGCCACAGGCCCTCGGACCAGTGCCCACTGCCATTGGGGTCAGCATAGCCATAGACAGGATATCCGCTGCCGTGCTCAGCACAGAAGAGCCTGTGAGTACCAGCAGGCCTCCAGCCGCCTTCGGGGGATCGTTCATTTCTGAAAGTGGGATTGGCCTTTTGTCGTCATTTGAAGGAGCCCCAAACGTGGCAGCTGTAGGCCGGGAGTGGGCGGGAGGATAGGGGGGTCTGGCTTAGACGTTTGCCTTGAACCTAACAAACAAGCCGAAGACTTGGTGTCCCCCCTTGCATGGCAGGCCTTAATCCTCTGCTCTCCAGCAGGGGACTCTAGGTCGTTCATTCACCCTTTCATATCGGAGGTTTTTCATGCTGCTTTTTTTTTTTTTTTTTAATGCCATTCTGAAGAAGCCCTAATGGGGCTGATCACAGAACAGTCAGTGGTTCAAATCCACCAACCGCTCCGAGAGGGAGAGCTGGGTCCATCTGCTTCCAGAAAGATTGACAGCTTTGGAAGCCCCATGGCTCCAGTCTGTTTTGCCGTGGAGGGCTGCTATGAGCAGAAACTGACTCCTTGGCACCGGGGTTCCAGCTGTGCCATTTTGCAAGAACTCTGCACGGCGTGTGTTGCTGGACAGGATTCGGGCCCTCACTCAGATGCTGCCTCCCCTCTGGAGCTGGTCCCCTCTGCACGCCAGCACCTGAGTTCTTCTGACTGTAACCAGTTTCTGTGTCTGATGCAGGTGACAGTGAGCTCGTGTGACCTCCTGGTGGCGAGCATTGGCCAGATGTCCATGTCCAGGGCCATCAACCTAACTCAGAAGCTCTGGGCAGCGGGCATCACAGCAGAAATCATGTACGACTGCTCACAGGTAATGAGACAGAGGCCCGGGAAGGCAGAACTAGCAGGCATAGCTTCAACGACAAATTGTCTTCTCCACCCCTAGAGTCTCCCCAGCCAGGTTTCTCTCTCTGGTCGCACCTGCTTCCCGCACTGCTTTTCTGTTGCTGCAGGAACGAATGACTACAAATTTAGTGACTTAAATCAATACGGCCTGTGCTTAGCAGTTCTCGGGGGTCAGAAGCCCAAAATCCACTTCACCTGGTAACATCCAGGCTGGTTTCTTGTGGAGGCACCAGGGAGAATCTGTCTCCCGGCCCTTGTCCATCCCCGAGGGTCTGCCTGCATCCGGCTGACCTCAGAGCCAGCAGCATGGCTTCACCCTCCTCCCTGCCCTCTGCTCTGTCCTCCCATCAGGACCCTGTGACTCCCTGGGGCCCTCCAAACCCATCCAAGAGCATCTCCCCACCTCCAAGACCCTTTAACTTATTCATATCTGTGAGGTGCCGGTGACGTAAGGTTTTCCCAGATTCCGGGGAACCAGGGCGAGGCGGGGAGTAGGGGCTTCCCAGCTTTGTGGGAGAATTCCATCATCTTTTAATTCCGTTGCCCACAAACGTGATGAAACCACCTCGTCCTGACTCCGTGCCTTTCCCAGTCTGCGGGAAAGGCAGACTGGTTAGCATCGGTGGCTGCGGCGACCCCCTTCCCCCCAGGCACCCCAAAGTGTACAGGACTGCTACCTGCCCCAGGTGTGGAGGTGAGGGAAGTGGCGCTCCTGAACACCCCCCTGCCCTCCTGAACGGGAGGCTTTAGGTGGACACACACTCACTAAAGGTGCCCAGTGTATGAAGAGATGACAGGGATGGGAGGTGGCGGAATCCCATACACACCACCAGCACCACCCCCACCCTTTCACATCCCCCACCACTGCCGAAACCTCAAACCTCAGAAGCTGCAGCCATCTGTTTTTGCGGGTGCCGCTCACCCACCAGAGAGAGGCATGCTCAGCAGTGGCGGCCACTCCCCGGGAGAGCAGGCCTTCTCTGTCCCTAACGTTGGCCAGTGCAGGATTCTTTGCTGCCCGTGAACGCAAGGCCCAGGACCGCTGGCTTCAGTGTGCCCAGCAGGGCCCCCGCCGCCCTCCCTGTGTCAGTTTTTACGGCACTGCTGCTGCTCCCTGCTCTCAGACCTGCTGTTTCCTCCGGATCGGGGCGGCGTTGGGGAGAGGGAAGTCTGGCGATTTCCATGAAGACGGAAAACCGTTTCCAGTTGCTCAGCTACAGTGGTGGTCCACGGCTGCCTTAGAGCAAAGCAGAAGGAAGGGAAGCAGAAGCGCTGCTCTCCCGCCTCGGGAATGTTCTTGCCGACTATTCATGCCCCTGTGGAGCCAGCGTCCTTGGTGACTCGTTTTAAGGAGGCCTTGACAACAATATTTTCCTGCCCCTTAATAGCTCGGGGCTGCTCTAGGAGCCGGCGTTTGTGTTCTTACTCTGTGTCCCTCCATTCCCTGTAGTCCCAGGAGGAACTGCAGGAGTACTGCCGGCACCGGGAAATCACCTACGTGGCCCTCGTCTCAGAGAAAGAAGGAAGCCACGTCAAGGTGAGGCCACAGGAGGCGCTTCACAGTTGGACGGTGTGTGAGTCCGGGTGGACTAGAGAAACAAATCCAGAGAGTCGCATTTGTGTGTAAGAGAGAGCTTTATATCAAAGAGCAATTGTACATTAAGAAAACATCCCGGCCCAGTCCAGATCAAGTCCATAAGTCCATTAGCCCATATGCCGATACCAATCTATACAGTCCTCTTCAGCCTCTCGAAACACATGCAATGACGCCAAATGCAGGAAGATCACAGGCCAGTGGGTGGGAAGTCTTGTGGATCCAGTGGCATTGTATGCATCTCAGAGCTGGCAGGGGTCTCCACGTGGCTTCTCCAGGTCAGGGCACTCACGTAGATCCATGTGTCTTGTCAGCAGAGAGTCAGGGAGTGAGGAGAGAGAGAGAAAGAGAGAGGAACAAGGAGGAGGAAGAGGAGGTGGAGGAGGAGAGAAGAAGAAGAGAAGGGAGGGGAGAGAGAAAACTGTACAGGAGTTCCCAGAGTCTTCAGGAGAAGGCCATGCCCACACAGAGGCTCACTGGCTGGGATCTGATTGGCAGCCTAGACTCCACCCCTCCACTCCTAATCCTCTCAAATTCACAATTACATAACTACCACAGATGGCCAGTCTGCCCGGGCTGCGTGTGACCGGGGAATACCTGGTCGCTCCCCGAGACCCTGGGCCGAGGATGGGTAGAAGTCCATCCGTTACCTTAGCTCTCCCCCTGAACGAAGGCGGGAGTGGAGAGCCCCTGAATCTGAGCACCTCCTGGAGCCTTATCTTCAGAAGGAAAGATGCAATGGCTGTAGTTCCCACCTCCCCAAACTCCACCCCCACCTTCTGACTTTGCTGCCTTGTCCCCGTGTTCTACCGAAGAAAGCAAGGACAACAGCCACTAGAGCAGTTATCTGCCGGCCGGCTGCCTGCCCGTAGCCTCTGGCTGCTTCCTGAGCAACTTTAAAGTGTTGCATTTACTGAATAAGGTCCCCAACTTGAGTAGACTCCCCTCATGTTAGTGCTCAGCTTCAGACAGAGCAGAGCGGGTCCCTCTGCAGAGCCTCAGAAACAGTTCCTTCTCAGAGTGTGTGCTCATTCCCCATTGGCCTTCAGCCCGCG
The DNA here is from genome assembly GCF_000313985.2 of Echinops telfairi. NCBI lineage: Eukaryota > Metazoa > Chordata > Mammalia > Afrosoricida > Tenrecidae > Echinops > Echinops telfairi. The sequence continues at coordinate 97,230,271 of NW_022103915.1, forward strand.
CTTTCCCTGCCGTGAACTGGGGCGCCCATGGGCTCATTTTGCTTGTTGCCTTTCTCTCACTTACCAAAGCCTGGCGCTGGTCTTTACTCGATGTCTAAAAAATCATTGTTTACCCATGCAGTCTGGTTCTTAGCTGTTTAGGGTGGGGGGCGTTTTTGTGGCTGTCTTATCGTTTACGGCCCCCTTTGGAAGTCCCCAAATACGTTGCTAATTTTTACCACCGGTTCCTAGTCTACTTGTTTGTCACAAAACCGTGAAGGACCCTAAAACTCCACTGACCAAGCCTCGCCCAACCCAGTGGGAGAGGTGACCAGCTAGCCTCTGCTGGGTAATTTCGTTGTCAAAACACACTCAGATTAGTTAGCAAATATGTGCAATTTTAATCCGAATCTGCTTTTCTTTGGCACTTACTGGCCGTAGTTCTGCATTGTGGAGTCACACACACACACACACCCCCCAAAAAAATCATTGGCTTTCTTTTCTCAACGACATTCAAGTAAATATTAGGAGGAAACTATCATGACACACGGGGTCTCTTCCCTGGTTTCAACATCCTAACTACTTAAGGTATTCCGAGTGATATGGTTTTCCAGACCCTTGACTCTCTCTTTAACCTCCTCTAGACACGCTTTTCAGAAGCCCTGGTGGTGTAGTGCTTACCCATTGGGTAACTGCAAGGTCAGCAGTTTGAAACCACCAGCCAGCCTTGGGAGAAAGATGGGACTTTCTACTCCCGTAAAGAGTTCTAGCTTAGAGAACCAGAGGGGCCATTCTGCCCTGCCCTGTAGGCCACTGTGAACTGGGATGGACTCGATGGCACTGAGGTTGGTTGGTTGGTTTGAATCATCTGTAATGAACCATGCTAGGCTAACCCAGGTGCCTTTTCACCCCAGGCCAGCTCCTTGTGTGAGGGCCGCGCTGTGCCGTGCCTGTCGGGCAATTTGGCAGCATTCTTACCTCAAGCCACTGGATGCTAATAGCACCTGCTGCACTGATGGCAGCAAAAAGTCTCCAAGCCCAATGTCCCTCCAGTGGGGGAACCGCCAGCCCAGGCAGCGACTGAGACTAGTGTCACTGTGATCCAGCCTGTGGGCTTCGAAGCCAGATGCTGACTCTGCTCTTTCTCTTGAAGGTGAAGTCTTTTGAGAAGGAAAGGCAAACAGAAAAACGAGTGCTGGAATCTGACCTCGTGGACCATGTGGTGCAGAAACTGAGGACGAAACTCGATGACAGGAGCATGAGGTACTCGTGAACTCAGCGGGGGCGCCTGTCTAGATCCTGCATCCATGTATGTTAAATGGCAGCTGTACCCTCCGGTTCGATCCTTTCTTCCTCTGGGAAGAAAGATCAGCCAGGATAACCTTTACTGAGCACTGTTTTTAACGAGCAGTGCAGTTTCTCGGCAGGAGCCCTGGAGGCACAGAGGTCACGAGCTGGGTTGCGATCCGAAAGGTCAGCAGTTGGTAACCACCAGCTGCTCTGAGGGAAAAAGACGGGACTTCTTGCTCCCGGAACTTAGGAGGCAGCGCTGCCCTGCCCTGGAGGGCTGCCGGGCGAGGGTCTGCCGGGTTTAGTGGCAGTGAGGGGCTTGCTCTGAACCCGTGTCAGCACTTTGAGTTTTATGGCGGGCATCTCCATAGAAGCAGATTGTCACATCATTCTCCCACCAAGTAGCTGGTACATTTGAACTGCCAACCTTGTGATTAGCAGGCAGGCACTTAACTACTCATGGCACTACAACGATCCCCTTGATTTACTGTAAGGCCTCTTCTATAAGACTCCGGAGACCTGCTGGCACAGTGGGTTACGAGTCGGTTACACCTGGAGCCCACCAGGTGCCCCAGGGGAGAGGTGAGACTCTCTGCCTCGAGACCCCCCAGGGCCCAGTCTACCCTGTCCTAGAGGGATGCTATGCATTCGAATCGACTCAATCGCAGTAAATGTGGAGAGTTTTTGATACAAGACTAGTGATAGCTCCTTTTTAACATTTATTCTCATTACATTTCTATTATTTTGAAAGCATAAGTAATCAGTCTACCCACTATTATCTTATTACACCTATCCATCAGTAGATTTATTGTTTATACTTTGTTAATGTACATTTTTATATCCTGTTAATGTCATTTTAAAATATAACCTTCTGGGAAAGAGTTTATGAGTTCTTTATAGTATACATGGGTTCAACTATCCAGGTAGTAATTTAATAAAATTAAAATCCCCAAGTTAAAAAAAATGGATGCAGCAATTCCACTTTTCAAGCATTTGTTGTAAATGATTCCATAGAAATATGTGCACAGGTCGTCGGAGCATTGTTTGTAACTGCGCTTGGCAGACCTTTTGTCTCAGATCCCTCAATCCCTTAAACTTATTAAGGACCCCAAAGAACTGCTGTATCGTGGGTTGCCACTGTCAGTGTTTCTGTAGTAGAACTTTTCATTGCAACAAGTTGAAGATAATGTTTCAATTTAAAATATTTATTGTAAAATAGCAATAAGTTGATTGCATGTTAACCTACATATCATTTCAATGAAAAATAACTCTATCCCAAAACAATCGATTTCGTTGGCACAAATGTTTCATATTCTTACAAATCTCTTGTGCACATTGCTTCACATCGTGAAATTCCTTAAGTGACTTCGTAGGAGACGAGCCAACCCTCACGTCTACTTCTGCAGTCAGTCCTTTGTGATAGTCAGTCAGGTCGTCCCTGGACAGTTCCACTGTGCACGTGTGAGAGGATGAGAGGGAAAAAGACAAATAATGTTTTAGGGTTATTATGAAGGTAGTTTTGACCGTAGGGACCCCTGAAAGGGGCTCAGGGACCTCTAGGAGTCAGTAGGCCACACTCGGAGAATCTGGTTTATAATAGCAAGATATGTCCTTGCAGAAAATTGTCTGCGTTGTGAAATACAGCAGAATAACTGCAGCCCAGTCTCGATGAGCTTACTGACATGGAAGACGGTCCACAAATAGGCCGCATAGCATGATCCTACTTGTTTTAACCAAAGTGCACTAACCCAGGCACAAAAGGAGCGGGTCTGGAGGCTATACAGAGTGTTCAATTGTAAGTGACTTCTGCTTAGTGGGGTGACAGGTCGTACTTCCATCCTTTTTACATACGTGTAACAGATGTATATCTGCTCAAAAGCAGACGACGGCATTCAAGAACTTTTTATTTTTGCTTCCTTCATTGATTCTCTCAGCGAGTAGTGATTTTGCTGCCCCAGGCACAGCCATCCTGAAACAAATGACCTGGCCCAAAGACCAGTGCCAAAGGAGGAGAAATCCTGGCTTATAAAAATACAACTGTTTGCCTGTGTTCTCCTCCTTGCCCCTTCCCCAGCCCTCCTCGTTTTCTCCTGATTTGAAAAAACTCCCCACCAGCCCTTTTCCTGGGAAATGTCGTTCTTGTTTTCGGGGGGTAGGGAGGGTGTTGTGTATTTCTTGAAGTCACTGAGCATTAGAACTACAGATCCAAGCTAAAGGCAGACTTAGGAGAGAAAACAAAATAGTTTTGTAATTATTAATGAGTATAGGAGAAGATAATTAGGACTTGAAAACCAGATGGGGTTTCATTTTATGGGAGAAAGATTCAAAATCTTCCCTTGATGTGAACGATTATTCCCTGTCTTTTCAAGAGCGAGTATTATTGTGTGTCTAAGGCTATCAATTAACTCACAGTATTTGCAAGATTATCCACTCACAGCTTTTGAAAAAATGTCCTTATTTACATGTTCTGTGGTAGTTTGTCAAGGCTGCTGCCATATTGCACACGGGGCCCGCTGTCACTAATGGGCAGCGGAACGAAGCGCCCATTACATTTCGTGAAATTAGCTGCTGTGTTGAGTCAGGGTTTCAAAGCCCTCTGAAGGTGTCAGAAAGTTTTCTGTAGGCATTTGTTAACTTGACGTGACCTGCCCTGGACAAAAACCGCAGCGAAATGCCAGTTTGGGGTGTTTTTCCCCCCACGCATAACCTGAGGGGAAATGACTCCTACGTATACTAGAAAAAGTGGCTCACTGTTCACTAGCTGTGGCTTCTGCCTTATCGACAGTTTACTAATTGTTCTCATTTGCTTGTTTTTAGAGAAGCTTCCGATAATCTTGCAGTGCAAAATCTGAAGGGGTCATGTTCTAACGCTTCAGGTATAATGACTAATTACCATCTGGACATCAGAATGCGTGTTTCTCACTTACGGATGCACATTTGCTCCCCGCACTTAACAGCTGTGGCCAATTCCCTGTCACATGGGAGATGTGTGGGCCTTATCCACTGAATTGTCCCAAGTGGAATGTATCCTCACGCTTGGAAATCCACATCCACAAAAATGATCCGATGACTGGGAGCTGGGTGACTCTTCTGATCTGAGTTTTACAAACGGTTGGATCTTCCTTGGATCCTGTTTATCGTGTAAACAGCAGGCGGATCCTTTTCCTAGAGTCTCTCCCAGGGAAGAAAGGTGTTTGTGATCTGCTGGAGAAGGGTACTCTGTACATTGTTGCATGAAAATGCAGAGAGCAGTGGTGGTAGTTACATTCCTTCAGTTTCTTCGTATCTGTCAACCTTGCTGAAAAAGACGTGTCCTGATGAAGTCTATTATGACAAGACATATTTGACTTTTAAAAGTAACAGGATTGGGTCTTGCAGGTTGATTTCTGTTCACCTTGACTTTGTGTCGCCACCAAGTTTAAATCCTTTGAGGCAGGTTTAGGATACTGTCATTGGAGCGACTACATTAGGCATTCCTTGCATCATAGGGCTTTGATACTGTGCACCTTCTACGTGGTTGTCGGGCTCTCCTTCCTGCACCCAAGGGCAGAAGCACCAAACCCCTGGCTGGTGGGGTTTTGAGCACCTCCTTGATCAAGGGCAGGTGGCAGCAGAGGCAGAGAGAGAAAAGCCCCGATGTAATCTAGCCCCTGGCTTCTCAAGGGCAGGTGGCAGCAGAGACAGAGAGAGAAAAGCCCCACTGTAATCTAGCCCCTGGCTTCTCAAGAGGATGGGATCTCTCAAGTCAAGTCCACCCCCTCTGTGATGTATGCGAGGAAAGGCCGTAATGCTGTTGCTGTCTTTGCGGCAGGTCTGTTTGAGGTCCACGGAACCCCAGTGGTTCCCAACGTGAGTGTGATCTCGCCAGAGAAGCTCTCAGCCAGCACCCGGAGGCGGTATGAGACTCAGGTACTCGGACCCACTTCTGCCTTCTTCTGCGGGTGGCTGAGAAGAAAGCAAACGGGGAAGGGAAATAAGGGAAACGGTTCCTAGAACTGTTTGTCTCCGCACTCCCCGTTCTGAAAAACACACCAACACAAAGCATCTCTCTGGGGCAAGGTGGTGCCCCATCGGCCTGACAGAGGCAGAGAGGCGGCCGGCGGTCAGTTGGCACTGGATCCACACACGCGCCTCCCAGACTGGCTGCAGTGGCCCGTTGGGGTGGGTTTTGGTTTTCAGTGACGCAGAAGAGGTCTGCCACAAAGACTGTGGGGCCAGTTTTCTCATTTCATGCATATTATGCGTATCTTGGTGCTGAGTTAAGGGAGCCGGGGAGGAGACGCATTTTGGCATGGCCCGTCCTCAAAGAACTTGTGACTTTAGAAGTGTATGCATTCATTATTGGAGAAGAGTCGAAGATACGTAGTAACACTTGTCAAATGCTGTCCGACTCATAGCGACTCGGTGTACACAAGTAGTGGACTGCCGAGTTAATGAATTGACTGCTGTGGGAAAGACGGAGACGGCGATAGAGTGGGTGATGGAAGGTGCACCCGGCAGCCTGTAAACGGGCGAATGTGTTCCAAGTGGAAAGGTGGTGAGGACGAGCTAGTCAGCACTCGGCCAGTTACTCGGGAAGAGGGCATGTGTCAGAGAGCAGACAGTATCAGGAAGTCAGATGAAAATACAAAACGTCAGCTACCTCATTATTTTTTAAGCCCTCCCAGCTGTCTCTGAGGATGCTGACTGGAACCCCTTTCTGGTCTTCCCGGTTCTCATCACCCACTTCAGTTCTGCCCCTCCCCCCACCCTCGGCCTTTTCCAAATTTAGCTTAATGCTGAAATTTCCCTGCTTCCAAGGACACGATTTCAGGCCACCGAGCCATTACCATTTCAAAACGATAATGTTAAGCAGCAAGAAGATGGCTGAGCACACGACTGAGCGAGATTATAAAAGCTCATTTCCCCAGAAACCGCCCATCTTCCTGAGACACATGGAGAGATCGCTAGGTGATCTTCAGAATCTCTTCCAAGCCCCATCGGTCACCCCGTGGTTGCTTCCTGGGATTAAGAAATGAGATGGCACGTTCTGAATTCTGTTTTCTCCTCGTTAGGTACAAACTCGACTCCAGGCCTCCCTTGCCAACTTACATCAGAAGAGCAGTGACATTGAAATTTTGGCTGTAAGTCGCTTTATCAGGTTGAGGATGGCTCCCGGCTCCCCGCCCCGCGCCCCATGAGCCCTGTGGCGCAGCATCTTAAGCATGCATGGGGCTGCTACCCTCAGGGTTAGCAGTTCCAGCTCATCAGCCACTCCCCACACCAGGATGACGCTGTCTGCTCTGTTCAAGCCAACAGCCTGAGAAGCCCCAGGGGGCATTCTGCTCTATCCTAAAGGCGGCCAAGAGTCCGCATTGACTCGATGGCAGTGGGTTTGACTTTGGTTGTGGTCTCTACATGCTTGTCCGTGGCGTTGGCCCTTTGACTCACTGACAGAGTATATGGGTGCGGGCTGATACTAATCGACCTGCAGTGGAAACCAGTAGAGCCCGGGGAGAGAGCTGAAGGGTTTGGATTGCTTTTTCTCCTACTTTCTTCCTTAAAGATGAGGGGAAGGGGAGCAAACAGAAAGCATCCTTCTTCTGGATGTCTCAGACCGCTGCCTCCATTAAGGCCACGCTGGATTCATTTAGCAGTGTCACATCTCGGAGGGGACAGGGAGACGAGTGCTGGGGTCTCCTGCATCATCTGTTCACTTGGTCCGCTAGCACAGCCGCTGCCCGACACTGCCCGTGACACCGCAGCCACAGGCAGCAGGTGCTGGGTGTCCGGCTCTGACGCGCATTGCTGTGTGTTGACAGGTGGATCTGCCCAAAGAGACCATCTTGCAGTTCCTATCGTTAGAGGTAAGCAGGAAGGACTGTCTGCTTGCTGGCCTTGAAAACCCCAAAGCTTTGCTACTGGTTTGCCAAAAGAAAATGGGGAAGGGCGGTGGCTGTTCTGAGGGCGCACTTTCCTGCAGTTCCGGGGATTCGATAGCATGGGTCCTTGTGTGTATTGTACACAAGGCGAAGCATCTGCGGGAAGGAAGCAAGACTTCTTCAGAGGTACTTTCCCGTACCGAACAAAGGCTTCCAGGGTGTCCTCGGGCTGGCTGTTGTGCGCATTTGACAGATACTCACTCGTGGAACCCTAATGACTCCTCGAAGGAGGTCAGTGCTGTGGCTGCCCTCCCCCCCACACACACCCTTTTTACAGATGACAGTGGGAGCAGAGACTAGATATTTTGGGCAGCATCACCCAGCCACATAAGAGCCGGGATTCAAATCTAGGCAGACTAATGAGAATCTGTTCTCAGCCATTATACTCTGCTACCTCACTAGTCCATTCATTCTAGCTGAGGAAGCTCGTTTGTAGAATGAGAACGAGACAGAGAAACCTTTTTATAAATAACATCATCATCAATTCAGGGTTTTGGCTTATGCTTTTGATGGACACACAGCCTTAGGGATCACATGTTAAAATTCGAGTCAGTGCATAACACATAGCTTCCACTACAGAAGCTACAGCTTAAACTCGGCAGTGTGTCCGATCAAAGAAGGTGGGGGGGGGGCAGTTTGCCTATCTATATTTAGCCCCAGATTACATGAAAAATTAACCTTTGGTTTCTCTTGCTCTCTTGCAAAAAGCGTACACCACTGGACAGGTGATGTGTGGTCCACTCCGAGGGAGCGCACTGGCGGGGGTGGCAGTTCACCCATTTTATACAAATCAAACAAATTAGGCGGCAGCAGGTCTCTAACCTAAGGTGACCAGACGTCCCGCTTTTGGCAGGGCAGTTCTGATTTTTGGCGTTTTTAAAAAGTCCCGATTTTTTGGAAAGAATGCACGACAAGCTAGGGAACGGTCTATTTGGTCCTTATAGACCAAATTTTTAATCAAGAACACCACCACCACCACCCGCTTTAAATCTGGTCACCTTACTTTAACCCTTTGTTCACCAGCCGCTTTAAGCCAGCGCTATCCCATGCAGCTGGCAGCTCCTATAAAGACCTATCTTGCTTGGAGGCTTACAAACCACCTAAGGCAATCTAAGTGCAAAGACACATATACCTGAGACCTGTCTGCAACGTGTTAAGTCACGTTAGCAGACCAAGGTTGCTGCGTTGGTCATCAGGCTTGACGAAGGTAGGCTGGTTTGGGAAAAAACTGCTGCTTCAGAGAATCGCCAGCTGCGGTCTCCCGGGACTGCAGCACTGTTGGGGAGTCCTAGAACTCATCTCTCTGACACACTTGAAAGGGGGAAACAAACAAACAAACAAGGATCTGGGTCGGGAGGGAGCATGGGCGCGTCCAGGTAGGAGTTCATAAGCCCTAGTGCCCGCTGTGAAGTCTGATCTTTTCTCCTAGTGGGACGCTGATGAGCAGGCGTTTAACACAACAGTGAAGCAGCTGCTGTCACACCTGCCAAAGCAGAGATACCTCAAATTAGTCTGTGATGAAATTTATAACATCAAAGTCGAGAAGAAGTAAGTTATGGCTTGGGTCTAAGTTTCACATGGGTTAGAACTCAGGGAGGGGTTGTAGGGTAGCACACCCACCGTGTGGGGGGGTTAATGGCTGTCATTAGGACGACAGCTTGGTCACTGATGACAACTCACGGTGGTCACCAGATCTCCCCGATGACGCAGCGATCCCTTACTTCTAAAGCTGTCTCAATGAAAGGAAACGGCCTGCTTCAGTGCTCCCCTGTCAAAAAGGCCAGTTGTCCAGATGATCATCCACTTCTCGGCCAACAGGGAGCCTGTGAGGGGAGTGGTTCTTGTGTGTCGGCCCTTGTCCTGCAGACCCTGGCCAGTCATGGCTTCTGTCAAACTGTCATTTCCAGTGACTGCCGTCCATATTGTTTCTGCTTAAACAAACTCCTGCCGTTAAGTGTCCTAAAAACACTTCCGTTTTTACCACTGTGTGCATGAGGGATCTTCAAAGGGTCCATGGAAAAATGAAATCAAAAGATGGCATTTTTTAGGGAACTTCTTTGAAGCCCACCCATGGCTCCCTTGTAAGCGACCTTCTCCTTTCTTCTCAGGGTGTCTGTGTTGTTCCTGTACAGCTACAGAGATGACTACTACAGAATCTTGTTTTAGTCCTGACAACGGGCCCTACATTGGGCCCACAGATTGGGGCTTGTACCATGGAATGTTGTGCAGTCGCTGTATCCCCTTAAAGTCCCGACAGGTGGTCTTGTCAAGTTGAGCTTGGTCAGCTCTTTTTATGTACTGTATTATAAACTTACCTTTTTCAGTATAATAAATGCTTTCATACTACCTGCTGCTTTTTCATTGCAAATCTATTAGCAGGAAACATTTGGGAGTTGAAACTCTAATAGCTCTGTTCTTCCCATGGCCTTAATGACGAGGCGTGCGACAATGTCCACACAAAAGGGCCTAAAGGAAATCAAGTTATCAATACCGTAGAAGACATATTCTTTAGCATAGTGGTTATGCAGTGGGCTGCGATCCCCAGGGTCAGCAGTTCGAAACCACCAGCTGATGCATGGGGGAGATAGGGCTTTCTACTCCTTTAAACAATCTCAGGAGCTCACAGGGGCATTTCCACCCTGTCCTACAGGGTTCCTGAGTCAGCATCACCTCAATGGCAAAAGGTGTGTATCCCCAGGTCGTGTACGCGTTGGTGGCACAGCGCTAAGGGGTCAGCAGTTCAGCAGGAGGTCAGCAGTTGGAGCTCACCCAGCAGCTGCACAGGGAAAAAGACCTTCAAGGGGCAGCCCAGCCAACTCTCAGGGCAGCTCCACCCTGCCCTACGTGGTCACGCAGAGTCGGAAATCAACAACAGCCTAAGGGGTTCAACAGAGCTTTTGCTCAGCTGAAAACACACTCAGCAGTGGCTAAAGGAGCTATGATAATAAACCTGTACGAGCCATGGGACAAAACGTGTTAAAAAATGAGTAGCTCTCAATTCCCACCACCTAAAAGAAGGCTGTTTACTTCCAGAATGAACAGTGATGACCAGGAACTATAAAAATGGGGTCGGGAAAAGAAAAAACAAGAAACAGTGCTGATAAATAAAGGGTTTAATGATACATTGCTCTTCACACAAGCCAGCTACAGAGCGGAATATACAGCATGCAGCGGGCACCAGAGGAGAAGCAACTGGTTTCTCACCACAACTACCCTGCTAACACTGCAGCCCCTCTCCTGCCCTTTCCCTCCAAAAGGACTCGAGATCCCATGGACACAGCCAGAAGGCTCACCCTGTGGCCGAAGGCAGCCAGCCGGGTGGTCTGTGGGAAGCAGGCTGCACGGCACCGCCCTCACTGTGCCGCTTTGCTCTTCTTACTCCTGCTCTTCTTGTCCCTCTTCTTCAGCCCGTCCATGTTCGCGCGGAGCAGGCTGGAGTAGGCCTGAAAAACAGCACGGTCTCAGTGGGCAGGGTGGACAGCAGTGGGGCGGCTGCCTCCAGTCCGCAAAGAATTTGTTGTTAGCGGTCTCTGAATCCGTGACCAGTGTACAAGCACACGGGACACTACTGGGTCCTGAGCCGTCTTCGTGAACACTGCTGAACCCACTGTGGGTTTAAGTGTCTTACGGCCCAGGAGGCTCATCGGCCAGCATTCCAGTGTGCGATCTATTCTGGTGATCCATTTTCACGGACTGCTTTTGGAACGATGTTCCAGGGCGTTCTCATCCTGATCTCTCTGCTGCCCCCTGGCCCCCTGCTCACACTGGAAACACGGAGGCACAACTTCAGCAGCATAGAAGTATGTGCCCCCCACAGGGAGGATGAACTTTGGGGTAGCCATGAACAGAAAACCTACCTGGGAAGGAATACGAATTATAGTGGGACACTTGCATTTAGAGAAAATTATGAGACAAAAATCACTTTCACCATACTGTTTACTGGGGGTGGGGGGGGCATGGATTGCAGGGAACTTTTGAACTATACTAAAGGTAGAAACTATCTGATTCCTAAAGCAATACAATCTAGCTTAAAAACTAGAAAGGAAGACAGTAACCATGCTGAAAGTAAAACGTATCACGAGCAGAGAACCCAAATATTGATGTGAAGCCAGTGGTCGACATGAAGCGGTCTTGTACCCTGAGAAGGAGGTTGAGGGGACACCAGAAACTCACCATCTGAAACTTGTTTACTTCTTTGGAGCTCACCTGGGAAAGAGGAAGCAGAAGTCGCCTGTTATTCACGTAGGACTCCTGCCCCACCAAACGAAACACATCCCAGCCCCTGAGTCAACGGTACACTCGGGATGATTTCCCTACTCCACTTTCCTCTGAGCTTTCTGGAAGCCTGTGCCCATTTGGCATTGACTTTTCTCAGTTCTGACGGATGTCCAAGGACTTCTCGGCACTGAGTTATTTGGTCACGATCTGTTTCAATTACTCCCTCCTCCCCATCTTACTTGAAGCCTTTCATAAATTCCAGGAGAAAGACAGGGCTCTCTACTGTTGTAAAGAGTTACAGTCCCTAATTTTTTTAAAACCACATAAGCTTGCATCACTGAAAGTCTTCTCAAGAGAACATGAATCCCCTCACTGAAGGGCCACAAGGAAGGAGCAAGCCAGTCAGGGTGGGGTACAGCACGGACAGAATGCGGAGCATTCCTCTAGTTCTTTAATGCTTCCTCCTGCACCCCCACCCCTATGCACATTCTACCTTACACACCCGGCTCGACTGCACCTTGAACACTGGTACAGATAAGAGCTCTCAAAACGGAATCCAGGACGGATAAGTCCCTCAGGACAGTAATGGGAGTAGCAATACCCTGAGGGTAGGGAAGGTGGGAGAGAAAGGGGACCCATTGCAATGATTGATGCCCCCTAGGGCAGTGGTTCTCCGCCTTCCTCGTGCTGAGACCCTTTAATGCAGTTCCTCATGTTGTGGTGACCCCCACAACCATAAAATTGTTTTCGTTGCTACTTCATAACTCATTTTGCAACTGTTATGAACTGGGTGACCCCTGTGAAAGGGTCTTTCGACCTCCAGAGAGGTCACAACCCCACAGGTCACAGAAACATGGGTGAAATTATGAATAATAATTTATAATTTATCAAGGGTTCACGAGGGTGGGAGGGTGAGGGAGAGAGGCAAAAATGAGCTGATACCAAGGGCTCAAGTAGAAAGAAAGGGTTTTGAAGATTATGATGGCAACATGCACAAATGCACCTGATACAATTGATGCATGGATTGGTATAAGAGCTGTTAAGAGCCCCTCCCAGGGGGACGGACAACACAACTTATGAAGTGGGTGAAGGCAGACATCGTTTAGTGTAAGACATGAAAAAATAATAATTTATAAATTATCAAGGGTTCATAAGGGAGGGGGAAAAATTAGCTGATACCAAGGGCTCAAGTATTAAAATGTTTTGAAAATGATGGCACCAAATGTACAAATGTGCTTGACTCAATGGATGGCTGTACGGATTGTGATAAGAGCGGTATGAGCCCCCAATAAAATGATTTTTTAAAAAGGGAAAAATAAAAGTAACTTAAAAAGGGAGACTTATTAACTAATTATGGTCTGTATTTCTCATGAATGGCTTCTACAGCAGAAAACGTGCTCGTTTGGAATGCAGGGAGTCTTGCTTGGTCATACGCCACCTCATTTTGAAAGTGAAACTAGACATTTGTAGGCCACTGGAGATCCCCTTGCAGAGGGGTCTGAGGGAGGAGACGAGCCAGTCAGGGGGCGATGTAGCAACGATGAAAAATTCAACTTTCCTCTAGTTCCTAAATGCTTCCACCCTGCCCGCCCCCACTATCATGATCCGAATTCTACCTTGCAAGTCTGGCTAGACCAGAGGATGTACACTGGTACAGATAGGAACTGAAAATACAGGGAATCCAGGGCGGATGAGCCCTACAGGACCAGTGGTGTGAGTGGCGATACTGGGAGGGTAGAGGGAGAGTGGGTAGGAAAGAGGGAACCAATTACAAGGAGCTATATGTGACCTCCTCCCTGGGGGACGGACAACAGAAAAGTGGGTGAAGGGAGATGTCGGACAGGGCAAGATATGACAAAATAACAATTTATAAATTATCCAAGGGCTCAGGAAAGAGGGGGAAGCGGGGAGGGAGGAGAAAAACGAGGACCTAATGTCAGGGGCTTAAGTGGAGAGGAAATGTTTTGAGAATGATGAAGGCAATGAATGTACATGCTTTACACAATTGATGTATGTATGGATTGTGATAAGAGTTGTAATGAGCCCCTAATAAAACGATTTTTAAAAAAGAAAGTGAAGCTAGAGCTTTACAAACTAAATTTCTGTTCTCTCAGATACCAAGCCTAACTGCTATGTGCACCAAGGAAACAGGAATAAAGAATCAACGTAAAAGGACCATGTAGTCTCCACTCGTTGAAGGCCTAGCATAGTGGAGGAATAAGGAACGGACTAAGCTAACGCTGGCACAGTGCTCCTCGGGGTTAAAATCAATAGGCTACTTTATTTCCACAAAAATTGTAATAAATATTCGGTCTCTACCTTCTTCGATTTATTTTAACACCTTATTGTGCTTACACAGGAATAGTTTTCCACTTAATCATACACAGATTACTTTGTGGTGGCATCTGGGGGCTCAGGACCATGAACACTCGAGACGCCAAGGTCTCCTGGCCTCACCGGCCACAGAGCTCTACATCCTACTCTGGTGAGGATCAACTGAAACGCTCATGAGCAACTATTCATCTCCCTGTCCAGAGGAAAAAAGAGTGAAGAAAATGGAAAACTCATGGAAACGTGATCCAGTGGATTCCTGGAACACACACACACACCTCACACACCACCCAGCTCTCACCACCACTGTCAGCTGTTCTGTTAGGGGGTCACTTAGAATGTCCGTCAGTAGAGGGAGAAAATGTGGAACAAAACGCAAAAGCATAGAGACAAGGCTTACTGGTCAGGTATAAAGACTGATGGAGCTCCCTACCTACACCCCCTTAGGCACCCTTAAGTCTAGAACTAAACTCTCCTCCACGACTCAATTTTCAGTCCGTCAAGCGATAGATAGTCTATAAGGGGAACGATAACCCTAGGCCAAAACCAAATTCACTGCCATCGAGGCGCTGCCAGCTCATAGCGACCCTACAAGACGAGACAGAACTGTCCCTGTGAGCTTCCGAGACCATAACTATTTACAGGAGTAGAGAAAGCCCTGTTTTTCTCCCTCAAAGATGCTGCTGGTTTTGAACTGGGGAGGTAAGCACTGCTGAATCAACTAAGATCAAAAGGACATCTGCCCAAGGTCAAAGTTCAGAACAGTTAGGAGAGTAGGAGGGATGGAAATGGGAGGCACAAGGAAGTAGCCTAAGTGATGTTGCACTGAGGTATCTGCGATCAGTGATATAAAATAAAATGTTGAGAAGGGGGGAAAAAGGATTTGCTTTGTAAAATTTCCCCCAATTGACAAACATTTTTTAAAAGAGAAAAAAGTGTCCCATGACATTGCTGACAATGTGTGAGTCATCCCCCCAGCCCCATTTCCATTTGCCCAGGTTCCCAGCCCTCCCTGCCTTTGGTCTCATACTGACTGTTCTCTGGGCAGTCCTCACGGAGTTACTATTGTACAGGTCAGTCTGCCATTTGACTTGAGGTGGCCCCCCGGACTGACTCCAGGTCCACGCTGGAAGGGTGACTTGGGCAATACTCAGGGGTTCCTCCACACCTGCCAGACCAGTAAGTCTGGTCTTTAAGGAAGTTGGCTTTTGTCCGACCCCACATTTCTCCCCCATTCTAACAGGTCCTTCGGAGAACAGGAGCAGTACTCAAGCACCACCTAGTTCTGGCCGCGTTAATCCTATGGACAAATTGCTTCTTGGGTCTGTTGGTTTTCTTCACTTTGCTCCGGGTGGAAAAGAGCCACTAGTTGGATCTTACAAGTTCTAAGACCCTAGTTGCTACTCGTCAGAGTAGAATCTAGGGCCCTGCCTTTATGCACTGTGTTATGCCAATTGATCTAGATGTCCCCCAAGGCTATGGTCCTTTGCCTTCAAGTCCATGAGCTCCATTTCCAGAGGTGTCTCCAGAGATGTTTGGTTAAGCATAAGAAGTTTCCTCTTTCCACATGTGCCCTCCTACATGTGTGTAAGATGGCTATAAGCCCCTTGGCAGTGGGTTTTTTGGTTTAGTAGGAAAATCCGCCACCATACTTCTGTGTGCATGCGGGCACAGCCCTGTGTGACCTCCCACATTAGTCTTATGTAAAACAAGGGGCAAGAGGCGGGCCTTAGAGCCAGGTCCAAGCAGGCTCTGCCTCAAAGTGAAGTCCTTGGAGTGCTGGAAAGGGCACTCACCACCGTGCTGATCTTCTTCTTGCCATCCGTAGCTCTCAGCAGACATTTGTTGTCCGAAGGCTCGAAGGTGTCCACAGAACCTTTCCTGGGAATGGGTTTAGTTCGACCATCATCTGCATCAGAAAGACATCCTGGTGACCACGACCACTGCTCGTGCCAGGAGGGCAAACACATGGCCAATACTCAAATAACAGCGAAGGGATAGGAAAGGTCCGCTAACCCACCCCACTGTTCCAAGCTCTATGAACCACGTCTTCCCGATCACTGACGCTTTGGGCACGCCTGGAGAACGGCGACAAGAACACTACCCTCACAGCAGATTAAATCTCACACCCGCCGCAGCCATGCCATCCTCCGGCCCCTCGGCCCTGGGTGAGCCCTGGTCGGAGGGGCACGGAGGGAAGGCGAGGATCCGCGGCAGGCACTCTGCGCTCCTGCCCACACACACACACACACACACACACGGGACGGGGGGGGGGGAGAGGGTTCTCCCCAGCTTCCTTCCGGCCACGCAGAGCCGACGGCTGCTTACACTTCTTCAGGGTGATGAACACGCTGCCCGACAACCGGCACTTCTGGAAGAGCCTGGTCAGCTCCGTCAGGAACTGGAACACAAGCCCGTCCCAGTTAGGCGGGCCCGCGCCCCGGCGGCTCGTCCCAGCCCCTCCCGCAGGAGCCCGAGGCCCCGAGCTGGGCGCAGCCCCTCGCCCAGCCCCCCGGCCCACCGGAGCGGGCTACCTGCTCGCTCTCCAGCAGCACCATCCCGGGACTAGCCGCTGCGCTCCGTCAGCAGAACCGCCCAGGACTCGGAGCCGGAAGTCTCGCCAGGGAGGGGCGGAACTTCCGCTGTGGGATTGCCAATCTCATCCACCAATCCCTGTCTCCGCCCATCACCTAGCCCCGCCCCGCCTGGCCTGTGCCCTGGAACGGCCCTGCGCCTGCGCCCGGCGCCCTGGAACGGCCCCCTGACCCTGGGGAGGTAGGAGCTGACCCTTCGGGCTGTGGGAGAGCGCGCTGAAGAAAGGGCTGGTAGGAGGCTCGAACAGTTGTGCCCACCCACCTAGGTGTTGGGCAACTGGCCTTACAGTTCAGTGGCTCAGTCGCCTCATCGTTAAAGTGTGGCTAATAATAGGATCTGCAGTGTGAAGATTAAATAAATTCTTATATGGAAAACCCTGAGCAGAAACAGCCCCATAAACGAACTGTTGTGTTACTGTTGTGTTTGGTGACTTTGGCATGGTTATAATAAATGCGAATGAATAAATGCCTCTGAGCGCTCCCCTCTCCATTCCAAAGGCTGACCCCGAGGTCTAGCAAGAGAGGCTGGAGACCGGTTTTAGTTTCATCTCTGGATTCAATAAGACTTGGATTGTAGACTCAGCTTTGCCAGTACATCAGAAGTCTAAAATCAAAGAATCTTCAGAGCTGTGTCTTTCTTCAGCTTCCAAAGTCCTGGTGGTGCTGCTAGGTGAGCTTGAACTGCTGATTAGGTCAAATCCACCAGCCACGATTAGGACTAAGGTGAGGCTGGTTCCTTCCATAAAGATGTACAACCGGGGAAACCCTGTACAGGGCTGCGCTCCGTCACACTCAGCTTGATGGCAGTGGGTTTAGGTTGGGTCAAGTGCACCCCTGTCCTTTGCCGATGTCCCTTTCTTCATGTCCATTCAACCTCGTGCCTCTGTGAGTGAGCACACGTCCAACTGACTGGGATCCTTTTTTGTGTAGGGACCCCTGTGATTACAGTGGTTAACTGAGATAAACCAGGATAATAGCCCATCTCAGGATGCTTTCTTTAATTTGATCACATTTGCCCAATTCATAGATGATAGATAGATAGATAATTAGATATGAATTTTTTACTGTTATGTAGGTGGGAGGGTTTACAATTCTGAACAGTTTTTATCATCAAAGGTAACATTCTCAGGATCTATGGGTTGGAACTCAGACATATGTGAGGGGTCATTACTGAGCCTGCCATAGGGGTTATTGCAGAAGTTCAGGTGCTAAAGGTATTAACAAAAAAAGTTTTGTGGGTTATGACTCGAGGGGCAGTACTTGGTGCCCCACCTGACCTGGTTGGGGGACATTCACAAAGGTCAGCAGATAGACCTGGAACTATGTAGAGGTTTGTTTGTTTTCTTTCACATATAAGATAGGCAGGATAAACAATTCTGAGGAGAAAACAACAGGAACAACGGTGGTTCCAGGAGGCTTGGGAGAGGAGGCAGCAGGGGGAAGGGAGTGGTGAGCCAACAAACTCAGGGACAGGGGAACATCAAGCGATCTAACATCGTAGGCAATGAGGGTGTAGAATGCCTGGTGGTGTTTGATCAATGTAGCTTAGAATGTAGAGAAGAATTACTGAGAGCCCAATGAAAGGGGAACATGATGATGGGGCAGGAGGAAAGTAAAAGGAAATAGAGGAAAGAATTAGGAGGTAAAACCTATAGAGAGAGGTATATAGACAGGAATATATGTCAATATATCCACATATAAAGATATATGGATATATATTTATACGGTAAAGCACTAAAGTAGCAGACAGATTTTGAATCTCTACTTAAGTCTTCCCTCAACACAAAAACACTTAGTTGTTCTAATAACATGGTCCTGTGTGATCCTCACCCTTCCCAACATGATTGCTGAAGACAAAATGGGTGCATAAGCAAATGTGGTGAAGAAAGTTGATGATGCCCGGCTATCAAAAGATATAGTGTCTGGGGTCTTAAAAGCTTGAAGGTAAACAAGCGGCCATCTAGCAAGGAAGCAACAAAGTCCACATGGAACAAGCACACCAGCCTATGTGATCATGAGGCATCGACAGGACCAGGTATCAGAAGATCAAAAACAATCATATCGTTGTGAAGGAGAGGGGTCAGAGTGGAGACTCAAAGCCCATCTGTTAATCATTGGAAACTCCCCCACAGAAGGGACACACGGAAGGGACGACTCATGCCGGGAACAGTGTAGCACAGACAAAACACACAACAGTCCTCTAGTTCTTGAGTGCTTCCTCCCTGACTATCATGGCCCCAGTTATTCCTTTGACACTGGCAGATGTACATTGGTACAGATAAGAGCTTTCTACACTCGGAATCCAGGATAGGTAAGCACCTCAGAAGCAGTAATGGGACTAACAGTTTTGTGAAGGTTCAGGAAGGGGGAGGCGTAAAGGGAAAACTGACAGCAATGATGGATGTATAACCCCCCTAAGAGGGGTATGAATAACAGAACTATGGGTGAAGGGATACATCAGATGGTGTAAGGTATTACAAAATAATAGTAATAATATATCATTTATTAAGGGTTCATGAGGGTATTATTTGGAGGAGGGAAGGAATAAGAGGAGCTGATATCAAGGGGCTCAAATAGAAAATGTTTTGAAAATGATGATGGCAGCACTGTACAAGTTTGTGTGATGTAATTGATTTATGGATTGTTATAATATCTGTCAGAGCCCCCAATATACTATGGACTGAATTTTTGTGGGGAGAAGTCAGATCCTTGCTGCCAGACTGCTGTCTCATCCCACAGCAGGGCTGGGCCTGCTCCCTGCTGCCGGAGACAATAGACTACCTCTCTCTGGAGCCAAAGGCCATTAGCTTGGCTCCTGTGGGCGGAGTTTACACCCAACTGATAATGGTTCCTATGAAGACCCAAAATCAAGTTAAGCTGTTACCAGAAATCTAGGATCCGCCTATCTTGCCGCCTATCTTGCCGCATGTACACCCCCAATTCCTTCTCCTTCTGTAGTGCATATGTCCCTAGATCATCTCCTCCCATCACTGTAATACCTGTGGCACAACCCTATCCTGTGGCGTATGTCTTCACCTGTAATGTGGGGGCTTGCACGTCCCCAATGTCCCGAGAGAGTATAAAAGCTTGGGGAGCATTAAAGATCACTCTCTCTCACTCCCTCCACGTGGACCATCAAGCGGTGCTGAGGTGAGCATGCTATCATAATATCATAATATGTGTCTGACTCCATTTATTTCTATATATCTCTTTTATCTCTCATGCTCTCTATAACTTTACTATAATATTTACTTATTATCGCTGTACAATTGCGCCTACAAAACCCGTAGTGATTGTGCTAGGAGCTAGCTTCTTCTGGCAAATTTTGTCTTCCAAAAGCTCCTGAAATCCTATCCTTAAAAAGGTGACCTGTTTAGAGAAAGGGTCTTTGACTATGGTGAGTTCAAACTACTGACCTTTTGGTTAACATCCCAATGCTTAACCCACTGTGCCATCAGGTCGCCTTCGAAGGACCCCAATTCTTACTGCTGTCACACCGATTCTGACTCACAGTGACCTTATAGGACAGAGTACAGCTGTCTCCATAGGGTTTCAGAGACTAATCTTTACAGAAGTGCACAGCCTCCTCTCTCTCCCCTGGAGTGGCTGATGAGTTGTAAATAGCAGCCCAATGTTTCATCCACTGGGATACCAGGAAGGTAAGCTATATGAAACTGTAGCAATAAGACAGGAATGCCAACTTGTGGTAACCTTTTAACTCTCCTCATAAACCCTTATAATTGTGAGTTTTTTCCATGAGTAGGGTGTGGCCATTTGTGGTAGTTACATAATTTCATGCCATCTTGATAAATCAGTGTAGGGGTGGAGTCTAGTCTGTCGATCAGGTTACAGCCTGATGATGCCTCCTTATGGGCGTGGCTTTCTCATGAGGATTCTGGGAACTTCCTCTCTCTCTGCCTTCGTCTTCCTGTTGAGGAGCTACACTCAAAGAGCTGGAGGAGCCACATGGAGACCCATGCCAGCACTAAGATGCCTCTACCGCCAATGGATCCACAAGACTTCACCTGCCAGCCTGTGATCTTCCTGCATTCGGCATCACTGCTTGTGCTATGTGAGTCTGAAGAGGAAGCAGCATGTGGGCAAAGCAGCATGAGTCTGAAGAGGAAGCAAACATAGGGGCTAATTGGATCTATGGGACATATTGGACAGATGAGTTGTGTTAGTCTG
>NW_022103915.1:97251830-97255869 GCF_000313985.2 Echinops telfairi
AAAAAGAGCTTTATATACCAGAGTAATTGAATATTGAGAAAACAGCCCAGATCAGTCCAGATCAAGTCATTAAGTCTGATATTAGCCCATATGTCTGATACTAATCTATAAAGTCCTCTTCAGACTCATGAAACTCATGGAACGACACCAAAAGCAGGACGCTCACAGGCCAGTGGGTGGAGTGTCTTGTGGATCCAGTGGCAGTGGAAGCATCTCATTGCTGGCAGGGGTCTCCCTGTGGCTCCTCCAGCTTCAGGACTCTAGCATAGCTCCATGTGTCTTCTCAACAGGGATATCTCGCCGGGAGTGAGTGCGTGACCTGCCTCTAGCAAGCTAATTAGTATCTCCCCAGCGCCTCCAAATGAGGTCATCAAGCTGTGACCTGATTGACAGGCTAAACTCCACCCCTTCACTCTTAAATCTCAAATTGACAACAGATTATGTAACTACCACATCATCTCCTTGGTGTCAGGGCTTAGGCAACTTCTTCCTCTACTCCGTCTCCTCCTTCTGCTGCTGCTGCTTCCATTTCTGCTTCTCCTGCTGTTTCTGCTGCTTCTGCTGCCTCTGCTTCTTCTACTTCCGCTTTTTCTTCTGTTGCTTCTGCTTCTGCTGCTTCTTCTGTTTCTGCTGCTTTTGCTCTGTTTCTCCTTCTTCTGCTTCTACTTCAGTTTCTGCTTCTTCTGTTTCTGCTGCTTTTGCTCTGTTTCTGCTGCTTCTTCCTCTTCCGTTGCTCTGTGGCTTTCTTCCTTCTTTTTTTCTTCCTCCCTTCCTTTACCTCAGCACCCCCCACCATGAGATGTTTGGGGATTTTCACACTATGTTTGGCAGAGGTAGTTATGATAAATGTCTGGTGGGAGTGAGGCTGGAGCAGCATCCTCACAGTCTGACCGATGGGCAGCTTCTGGGGCCCATCTGCAGACCCATCTTCCGTAGGGTAGTTAGCACCCAGGCATTTCAAATTCCCACGGCAGAGGCACGATTGTAAGTCCAAGTCAACGTGTATGGGTGAGGATCAAGTTTAGGACAGTGCTTTCTCACAGGCCATCTCTGGAAGGCGTGTCCTTGGCAAAGGATTTCCCCCAATCTGCGGGCTCGCATTCCCCTCTCCTGATGACGTCTCTGGATGTGCGTATGTGATGTCGGTTCAGCTTGTCCCCAGCGTCTACCTTATCCTCTGCCATGTGAATCCGTGCCGCCTCCATGAGACATCTTCGTTGTACATCACTTCCAAGCCGTTGCAACTTGCCGACGCCTCATGTCGTGTCAACTTCCTTCAGGGGTATGGATTGTGGATTTAAGTAAAATGAAACCCTGGAAGATTTCCATCGTTTCCCCATTGATCGGGACATTGTGTATCAGTGTGGCTGTGAGGACTGGGGTTTATGTGGAGGTGTCGGCTTTGGTGGTCATCAGTGAGTGCTTCGAGGTCTCTGCGTTGACAGCCAGCCCCGCGTGTCACCTGCGTCTCCCAGGCGTTTCCTCAGTCCCGGTGCCCGCTCTTCTTCCTCCAGTCAAGCTGCTCCCGGTGTTTGCTCAGCACACAGGTCCAGCCTGCAGTGCACACCGCACGGTCAGTGGGAGGATACGAGCCACACCCAGAAAGGAGAACTGCGAAGACAACCACGATCCACATTTATGCGCCAAGCGATGCCGCAGAAGGTGAACATTTCGAAGAAGATAGTGTCGGCATGACATTGTCAACAAGCTAACGAAGAAATTGAAGCTCTTTTAAACCACTTTTGCAGCCTGATATTGATGTGGAAATTGCAATCAAATTCTTCAGTTCCACCTCCACCCCCTTCCCTTGTCTCCTCCCCTTCTGGAGATGGCACCTCTCCCTCTTTCGGTCCCCCCACCCCCACCCCCGCTTCCTTTCCTAGTACCTCCACACATCTCTCCATGCGGTGCCTGTGTGAGTCCGGGTAGACCAGAGAAACAAATTCATAGACACTCATATGTGTATGAAAAAGAGCTTTATATCAAAGAGTAATTGTATATTAAGAAAACATCCCAGCCTAGTCCAGTTGAAGTCCATGAGTCCAATACCAGCCCATATGTCAATACTAGTCCATAAATTCCTCTTTAGATTCACACAACCAAGCAATGATGCTGAATGCAGGGAGATCACAGGCCGGTGGTTGTGGGATTATACTGAGACTTCTCCCCAGCTTTGTCTCCCCCAAAGACATGCCAAACTTTAGGGGCTTTTTGCCAGCATATGGTGGGAGATCAGATGCTTAGAGACATCCTCCCTAAAGGCAGTCAGTTGCCAGACAACTGTCTGGTCCCACCAAGGTAGGGCCTGCTCCCTGATGTTATGGACAATGGGCTACTTCTCCCTAAAGGCTTGTGATCATTACCTTGGTTCCTGCAGGTGGGGTTTACACCCTACTGATAATGGTTGCTATGGAGACCCAGAGGACAGGTCAAATCAGCTCAGTGACATCCGAAGTTAGCCTGCCATCCTGAATCTAGGATCTGCTCTTGTCACATGTGTGTCCCCAATCCCTCCTCTTCCTATTGCATGTATGTCCCTAGATTGTCCCCCTCTCGTTGCTGTATAACATATAGTGTAGCCCCTTCCTGTGACGTATGTCTTTACCTGTAATTAGTGGGCTTGCACTCCCCTCAAAGATATATAGGCCTCGGTTAGCAATAAAGAGCTCTGTCTCTCGGGCTCCCCTCCCTTGGCCTCTCGTCAGCTCCCCCTCCTCTCCAGTCCTCGCTCCCATGTTCCCTTTCCCCTTGTCCTCCGTCCCCTCCTCCTATCTCCATGTGGACCACCAAGTGAGGCTGAGGTGAGCATGCTACCATGAAATGTGTCTGATTCCATTATTTCAATCTCTCGTCTGTCTCTCATGCTCTCTAGGACTTTACTATAATCTTTACTTATAATCGCTGTACAATTACGCCTACCGGACCCGTGATGGGTTGGATTACCCTGACAGGTAGTGAAAAGTCTTGTGGATCCAGTGGTGGTGGAAGCACCTCAGTACTGGCATGGGTCTCCATGTGGCTCCTCCAGCTCTAGGGCTCTGGCTCCATCAGCATAGCTCCATGTGGCTTGTCAACAGGAATGTCTAGCAGACAGTGTGGATCTGGCCTCCAGTGAGCTATTTATCTCCTTAGCGCCTCCAAATGAGGTCATCAAGCTGCAACCCGATTGACAGGCTAAACTCTACCCCTTCACTCAATAGTCTCAAGTTGACACCAGTTTATGTAACTGCCACAGTGCCCCATGACGCCCATAGATTGGGGAATTTTTTTTTTTAAATCAATGACACATCAAAGGGCTAATTACCAAAGTACACAGAACTCTACAACAGCTCAATAAGAAAATAACAAGGGACCCAATTAAGAAATGGGAAAAAAGACATGCGCAGACAGTTTGCCAAAAATGAAGTACAAATGGCTAACAAACACATGAAAAAATGCTCAAAATCACTAGCCATTGCAGAGATGCAAAATAAAGCCACAATGAGATATCACTTTACACCCACACTGCTAGCCCAAGTTAAAAACAACAACAACAGCAAATAACAAATGCTGGAGAGGAGGTGGAGAGATTGGACCTCGTGTGCACTGTTGATGGACTTGCAGATACATGCAGCCACTTTGGAAAACGATATGGTAATACTTAAAGCAACTGGGAATTGAAACCCCATATGATCCAGCAATACCACTATTAGGCATACACCCTAAAGAAATAAAGAAGCAACACAAGTGGATGAATGGTCTCCCATGTTCATTGCAGCACAGTTCACAATAGCAAGAAACTGGAAGCAGCCCAAATGCCCAACAGTGGAAGAATAAAGAAGCCATGCTATGTACACACAATGGAATACTACACACCCCTGAAAATAGTGGTGAAAGCATGAAACACTGCATGACATGGAAGAACCTGGAAACCATGATGCTGAGTGAAGTAAGCCAATCACAAAAGGACAAGTATTATATGAATCCACTACTATAAGGAGAAACACCAATTAAACAAATCTTAGAAACCAATTCCTGAGCAAAAGGGGAAGGGGGAACT
>NW_022103915.1:97255969-97257254 GCF_000313985.2 Echinops telfairi
GGGAGGGGGGGAGGGAAAGGAGGGGGGAAATGAGGAACCGATATTAAGGGCTCAAGTAGAAGGCAAATGTTTTGAGAATGATGATGGCAACAAATGTACAAATGTGCTTGACACAATGGATGTATGTATGGATTGTGATAAGAATTATACGAGCCCCCAGTAAAATAATTTTTTTAAAAAACAAAAAACAAAAAGGGAGAAACCTACCTACCGGCCATGAGCCATACATCACCTCCCTTTCATGCACTTCACAAGAAACACCTGGAGGGAGGAGACCTCACATGGTCTGGGGTCACCCCCTCAAGAGGAGGGAATGGGAGATGACCATCCACTGGAGGCTGTAGAGCATCGAGACAGGCCGGGGAAAATCAATGGGCCCCCACGGGAGTGGACGGGGAGCCTTGCTGGGGAACAAAGGGGAGCATTGGACATTTTGTAGGAGACACAGGAAGTTCTGTTGGTGAGTGTGGTGGGTGATTAGGCACCAGACATCAGAAAGGGAGGCTAAACAAGGATTGTAGGGGACCTAGGAGGACAAAGGACCAGGTGTGGCCTTCCTGGGTAGACACTATGAACCACGCCAAGGAGTAAGCACCATGATGACTTGGGCACCGACCGTGCAGGCAGCATGGCAGAACGCAGGGGCTGCACCAGAAGGACTTAACATAGAGGCTCGGCTCAATGAACTGAGCCCTGCCTCAAAGTTGCCTGCACCCTTGAACTGAGGAGTGGGGCACTTGGGTGGAGAGGAAGCAGAGAATGGCCACACCGGGACAGTGGGAGTGGCGGTCATTGGACCTTGGGGGTAACCCCAGCTTGATGGGTGTCCAATGGATCACCATATATATTCGATCCCTTGATGCTTCCTTCGCATTGGCATGACAGGTTTTGATCCATTGGGCAGGGATCTGCACATGGAAGAATTGAAGAATTGATCCAGGAAGTTTCCCCCGGCACCTTCCCCATACTTAGGATAAACAGAAGGGGACCCCAGGGGCGATGGAACTGTGCAGGGCCACAGCTGAAGGGCTGCGGCTCGAGGCGGAACTGTCCTCCTGTAGACTCCTTCTACTGACAGGGTCTGGTGAAGGCTGTGTGATTGGGAAAATTAATGCTATCACCAGGGCAATTCCCTTATACCCCAGGGGGATGATTGACAATGTTTTACTTAGCTAGGAGATTTTGTTTTCCTGCCTTTAGTTTGGTTTTTGTTTGTTTTCTGGTTGGTTTGTTGCTGTTGTTGGTGTAACTCGGTCTTAGGGGGTTTTGATTTTGTCATACTACG
>NW_022103915.1:97257993-97278630 GCF_000313985.2 Echinops telfairi
TCCCACAGGTAGTGTAGCCTTTAAATTGAGGCACAGGACAAGCAAGGCAGCCACACACTGGTCCGATGATCAAAGAGCGAGAGACAAGAAAGGCGAGGCTCACCGAGCCATTTATCTCTCTGCCCTTCAGTTAATCCCACTTGTGTTTATCGGGCAGGCTGGCACAATAAACTATCTCAAGAGCTAAAACTGTGAACACCCAATTTGTAGAAGGCTATGGAGGACTGTGGAAAGGATAGGTGGATTCTAGACACCAGACCTCAGTCAGCAGTGGAAGCCCAAAACCCATCTGCAGAGTATGTAGTCAGACTGAGCCACTCGCAGACCCCCTCTAGCCACAGGCAAGGGTCTTGAACACTGTTATCTTGATTAGGAGATCACTGTTATCTTGATTAGGCTGGATTGAACTTGATACTTGGTCAGTTGACCTCCCTTTTGACCCAACCTGATTTTGTTCTATGTGCAAGTATTTCTTGCTTGTGCCATGACAAAAAGGTCTTCCCTGGCATTTAAAATATTGATGGTGGCATTTCCTTTCTTACTCATTATTTGTACTTTCATCTTTATGTTATGATTATTCTATTCTTACTTTATTCCACTTTTGTTTTTTTCATTCATTGGGATTTAATACATATATCATTCCATACTTCATTCACATCAAGTAGAATTGTACAATTGCTACCACCCGTTTCCAAACATTTTTTTTTTCCTCCGTGGCCTCCTTGCCATCATCCCCTTCCCCCCACCCACCCCGCCACCACTTTACCCCCGTCCCCTTATGTTTTCATCGTTTCTGTTGGGTTTTCCAGCTTGTGAAGCACAGGTGTGGGTGCATGGCTATAATGACCACAAAAGGACGTAGTGGGGGCAGGGGGAGATAGGGACTCATAACAGTCCTATGAGACAGTAAAACTGCTAGATTCATGGGGTTAGAAAGACCTCCTGAAGCCTGGTTTGTGATCCAAGTGAGTTTTTACAAAGGATAGAAGAAGTTTCAGGTTTTACACACGCCCCTCAGCGCCCTTCACACCCACACGTGGAAAACGGAGGACAGAGAAAAATCACAGCCGGCCCGGCTGCAGCTGGAAAGGAGGCCGTGGGCTTCTGGTCCTGGCTTCTCAGGGTCCTCTGCTGGGAGGCGTGGCCAACTGTACCGGTTGACTCCATTGGCTGAATTAAGCTCACCTGGCCCAGATGGGGTCCCACCCAGGTGTACTGGCTTCCTGTCTCAAAGACCTGAATGTGAGCATGCCCTCTAGCCTTAAGCAGCCCCCTAGTTCTGCCTCTAGCCACCTAACAAAACGATGTCACGGGGTTTTCTAGTCTGTAGTATGTCCAGGAGGCAAGTCTCTCTGGTGCCTCCTGTGGAGAAAATGGGTGGATTGTAGACACCAGCCCTCAGTCAGCCACTAGGGCTCTTCAAATTACAGGTGTCTTCCAGAAACGCTCTAATGGGGCCAAAAGCTCATTTCTACCTGTTAGGTTTCCTCCGTTCTTGCTTTGCAATGCTGGAAGAATTCGCACAGCAGAAGTGACTGTTATGAGGAAAAGGTAAGTTTCCTGTGTTCACAGGAAATCCCAAAAGAGCGCCCAAAGATGTCTGAGAGGGAGCTTTGCCCCCTCCCACCTGCAAGAGCGCACCTGAACAATCGAAGAGTAAGAGCCGAGTCAAAGGTGTGTAAAAGGGCTTGGCTCTCCCGTGGCAGGCTCTACCTCCTCTGCTGGGGAGGCCTGGTTGGAGGTATTGACTGACCTCCTTGGCTGAGTTTAAGTGCACCTGGGTGATGTCTTGTGGCTGGGCCTGTGCACCCTGGTGGACCGCCCACCTGGGCCTAGGGGGCTTTTGTCTGCCCATGCTCAGTTCTGGATTTTTCCATAGGTGTCCAATGAATGTGCCTGATTTCTTTCCAGCCCCTTGGTTGTGGCCCTAGGCAGGCTTTGGGGAGTCCCAATTCTGGCTACTTAGCATACCCCACAGTATCATTTGCATATCCATAGACAAGACTCATTGCCATTGCTGTCAGTGTCCCCCAGCCTGTTCACCAGAACCCAACTCACAACTACCTTGCCAATACGGACTCCTAGAACGCTGGAGGGCGGGGGAGAACTGCTCCTGTGGTTTCCAAGCCTGTGCCTCTTTCCCGGAGTAGAGAGCCTCGTCTTTTCTCTTGGGGAGCAGTGGCTGGTAGCTTTGAACCGCTCACCTTGCAGGCGGCACCCATCCCGTAGCCACTCTGTCACCAGGCTTCCTCAGAGTTGTTCAATAGCTCAAGGACAACGAAAGGTGAGAGTCACGTCCCCCAGAAGAGTGTGCGCTAAACCATCCATCGCTTTCCATCGGAGACACCAACTCATCTGCTTTCTTCTTTAATTATTTCAGACTTACTCATCCCCTGTGGGGCTTCAATTGCTATCTAGAAAAATAAGCATGTAGTGAAAATGCCTACCTCCCTGTTTTGGAGGAGGCTTAAATGAGTTCACCTGTGCCTTATCACCGCCCCCCCCCAACACCGTGCCTTATCACACCCCCAACACAACGCTTCGATTGAGTGGGCATTTCCTCTGTCAAGGTGATCTTCTTCCACCAAGGTGAATGGCAAGGAGAACTACATGGATTAGTGCCCACTTCCCCACCATGTTCCTTTAGGGTCTCTCTTGTGCTTGGGGGAGGAAGGAGACCCCAGACTCAAGTATATGCTATAGAAACCCTGGTTGAGCTCTAGGGAGGACGGGGAGAAAATAAAGACAATCCACCTGGAGGGGGGAAGCCAGCAGCACACACCCAGAACACAGGCCAAGAGGATTCCGCCGACTCACAGTCACGGGGCTTCCACACACAGAGAGGGCACTAGGAAGTGTCACAAGGTCATGGCGGCTGGGAAGTGCAGTCCATCCTGTTACAGACAGGAAGACATGAGCAGGGACGTAGCAAGATGCGGATGTGGACACAGTGGGAGTTTAAAGAGTTCCAGATGGGTTCTGGAGTTCCTGGGAGGTGGCTGGGGTTAGATTCTCGGCCATGCAGCCCTGGGTCATAGTCACTGAGACCCCAACGTTTGAATTACAATAGATACTGTGCAGCGACTTTCAGCAACTCCTGAGCAAGTTCCAGGCACTCGAAGGCAAGGGCTAAGACAGCGGTTCTCAACCTGTGGGTCGCGACCCCTCTGGGGTCAAATGACCCTTTCACAGGGGTCGCGTAAGACCATTGGAAAACACATATTTCTGATGGTCTTAGGAACCGAGACATCGTTCCTCTGTCACCTCCAGGCGGGTCCGCCCACATGCAGATACGCCCACATCAGAGTACCGGGCATATGCCACACCATGCTTCCAGACAAAATTTCATTTATTTGTCATTAGAAATAAATAGTTCACAATATATAATTACATACTGTTTTTTATTAATCAGTATGCTTTAATTATGTTCAATTTGTAACAATGAAACTATATCCTGCCAAAAACCACAAAACTATATCCTGTCTATCCGATATTTACATGACGATTCATAACAGTAACAACATTACAGTTATTAAGTAGCCATGAAAGTAATGTTATAGTTGGGCCGGGGGTCACTACAAGCGAGGAACTGTATGAGAGTCGTGGCATGAGGAAGGTCGAGAACCACTGATAGTTTTTTTGTGTGACCTTGAGTTTGCAGGGTGGGGGGAGATTTCAGCCAAGCGCACGGCCCCTCCGTAGGTTCACCCCAGACTTTCTTCAGCACAGCCACATGCCTGGTTGCATGGTCTGAAAGACCTCAAATGGCATCTGAATTTATGTCAAAACTCAACATTAAAAACAACAACAACAAGACCTCAGGGTACAGGTAGGGCCCCGGCTGTAGACTGAAACTAAAAATAAATCAGTAACCCCTTGGCAGTGAGTGAGTTGATTCCAACTCCCGGTGCCCGTGTATAGGGAAGACCGGAACGACTTGGGATTTCAGGGAGTGTACATTTCCACGGAAGCAGACAGCTTCCTCTCTCTGCCATGCAGCGGCGGGTGGGTTTGAACCACTGACCTTCCTTGACGCTCCGTGTCCTGTGTTAAATCGACAGGGGTTCTCAGCGCTCCACAGGAACCACACCTCAGGTTCTGGACTAACTGTGGGCATCAGTTCAGAATGTGGGAAGGAGTGGACCATGAAAATACAGTAGGGGTAGATTTCAGTTCAGGGTGACAGAAATGAGTTACCTGGGAACTCCTGTGCATCAAGGGGAGGGTGTTCTTCGGGGTGGCTACATCCCAGAACTAGCCAGAGGGGCCACCGTGTCCCAGAAGCTGGGTGCCCACAGGGAGAGAATCACCGCTGCTGCGCCCTCTCTGGACGGAACCCATTTGTCAATGGGAGCCACCTCTCCCTTGGTCCATGCCTGCAGTCTGGCCGAGGGCCGAGGGTCGGTAGCAAGTGGACTTGGAGAGTCCCAGGACTACAGACGTTTCTGCCCCACCCCTACCGGACTCCAGCCCCAGGACGGAATTCTTTATTTAGATCCCTGGAGAGACATGCTGGGGAAGGGTGCTGGACTGGGGCCCAAGGGTCTGGATTGCTCACCAATTCTGCCACAGGACCTCATCTTACTCTAGGCTTGTGGTACCTTGGGCAAGGGACCTAATCACAATTTCCTCGTTGTAGTACCACCCCAAAAGGGTCGGTTTAAGATTGAAATGGCATGATCCCTGTAAAAGGTTCATAGTAAGCACCCAATAGACATTTGTCATTATTCTCTACCTTTAGGGTTAATAAATCGATTGCTGAGGCCACTTTCAGTTCCCAAATTCGGAGTTACTGCTCTCCCCCACACCCTCCTGAGGCCCCTCAGGGAGTTCCTGAGCTCAGGAGTGTCAGTAACCAGCGGGCTTTCCCCTTGCTCACACTGGGAAAGGAGAAGTGGCCCGCATTCCCCTCCCTTCCGAGGCCAGAGCTGGGCTCTGCCTGCAGTGCTCCTCAAGGCCAGCAGGGGACGCCCTGACCTAGCCATTCTCCTGCAGTTACCAGTGACCTCCAGAGGTTCCCAAATCTAGAAGGTGAAATCCACTCAATGCCAGGGAGTGAGTGAATGAATATTCATCTTCTTGTTCCCGCTGCCAGTGACCCAATAGGACAAAGCTGACCTACCCCTGTGGGTCTCCCCGAGGCTGTACAGCTTTACCCCAGCAGAAAGCCTCCCCTTTCTCCCTTGGAGCGGCTGGTGGCGTTGAACCGTTGAACCGAGATCTGTGTGTAGCAAACCATGGCACAGTTGGTTCTGGCTTTTGGAAAACTTAAATATAACAGAAGAAGACATTACCAGGGTGGTGCCATCTTTAAAACCATTGCTATGTTTGAGCCCATTGTTGCAGCCACGATGTCAATCCCCTTCACCGGCCCTCCACCTTGCCAAGCTGAAGGGAGTTCTCCAAAGGACGGCAGATGAGGGATTGCCATCCTCACTGCTAAACTCACCTTGTACCACAAGAATAGCCTATTTTCTGGTGATCATTTTTCAAAATCCCTTTGGCTTTGGCTAGAGCTTTCTGCGTAACAGACTGCTGCTCACGCATTCCTTCAACAAGGACGAAATGACTGGCTGTGCCCGCTATGGGTGTAGGTGCTGGGTTCCGGCAGGGGAGGAGACTGAAGGATTTCCTGTCCTTGGGGCAGGGGGGCGGGGTGGGGGGGCCCGGGTCAGGGACAGTCCTTGTAAATGCCACCAGCTTGTCCTCCTCAGAGCCTGGAGATTTTTCTGATAGCAGCTTTCTTACATTTATTGAGTGTGTACTTCAGGCCAAGTCCATAGCTAGTGCTTTACTTCCTGTTATCTCTGCATCCCTAAGAGTCCTGTGGGTTGAGATAGGGCTCGATTGGGATTAGGTCCACTTTCTGACTGGAGATGCAAAGGCACCAGATTGGGAAATGATTTGCCTCAGGCCACACAAGATGACTTCAGAGCCCCCAGGCAGCACTGCCTCTGTGGGTGTGTGTGTGGGGGGGGGGGGTGTGGCTGGAGCAAAGGTACATGGCCTCAGGGCAGCCCAGGTGTGAGAGAGGACCTTTGTGGATGTCCCAGGAGGAGGAAGGAGGGAGGGAAGAGAGGGTGAGAAGGCCAGCCCTGGGCAAAGTAGGAAAAGCTGGAAGATAAACACAGGGACTCAGCCTCTCGCTCCCATTTTCCCTCCTCATTATCGGGAGCTCTCACAGACACCCTAACATTCCACAGCTCAAGCCCATCCAGCAGTGTTGGACAATTGCTGCCACAATCAGTTTCCAACATTTCCTTTCTTCCTGATCTCCTTAAGATCAGCTCCCCTGGACCCCTCCCTCCTCCACCCTGCCTCCTTCACCCCAGGAACCCCCTTTTTCTCCCTCCCCTATAATAGTTTTGTTTTGTTGCCATAACTTACACAATTCAGTATATCCATTCATGGATGTCTTCCTCTCTCTTCTCCCCTTCTCCCTCCCCTCTCTTCTCATACCCTCAGGAAATCATTACTCCTGTTACTGTTTCTACACTTGATCTTAGGCACAAGGCCCAGCCGCAATCCTGTTACTGTTTCTGAAGAGTTATCTATCTGGGCTTTCATGTAACCAAATGATCTTACATATCCCACTTTCTTAGCATGGATGCCTTCCTCCCCCAAACTCCTGTCCTCATCTACACACGGAGTTCCGCCCCCCCAGACTCCTCTCCCATACACACACACACACACACACACACACACCCTCAATCCTTGGACTCCAGGCTTAGGTTAGCACCTCGTGGCTGTGTCTCTGAAGGAAAGTGGCTTTAACTTTTTTGAGGTTAAAGTAATTGCAAAACTTGTATTATGTTCCTCCTGCAGCTGTGACGGATGTAAATGAGTTGTATTTTAAACACCTTACACATGAGAAAGCTTTGTGGAAAGGTTTTTGTTATGATTTTCTGCTCCTACTCAACCAATTGCCCTATGGAACAAGTATCCAGGGCTCCCAAACATCCTCTACCCCACCCCCGACCCCCAGTCCTTTGCTACTCTCCATACAGAGACTACCCATCTGGTAGCTGAATCATGCTAACATGTTTCTGACAAAGGGCTAGATCTGTCTCTCACACACACACACACACACTCCAATGTTAGAGGAAACATAGTCAAGGTCAAAGGAAGAAATATTCTCATGGTGACATTTCAGGGGCCGAGGCTTTGGGGAGATGCTCAGAGGACTCCCCAGGACCACACTCCATGGACAGCCCTGGCCCCACATGCCTAAAGACCAGCCCTGTACACAACTGTGTGGTTTCCGTGCTCCTCCCCTGCCTGTAATCCTCATCCTGGCTCGACCTCAGGAAAGGGGTCCTCACGGCCCTGTAGTACACCAGGAGAAACTGAGGTTGGTCAGCCAGGCTGGTGGTGTGTGGTAGACAGCCTTGCTGCCTTCCTGCCACCCCGCCCCCACCCCCCATCATCAGAGGAGAGGAATTCCTGGATCTAATGGGTGGGGGAAGGGACTCCTTTATTCCTGATGATTAGTGATCCCAGATTTCTAAATGTCCCCCCTGGAAGTCGAGGACTGGAAATGATACAACCAGCGTGCTAGCACACATTTCCCAGGTGTCCTAACTCCCCAAAGCAACACATGCTGACCATTTATTGGCCTTCAGGGCATTGCTCATGTCTGGGGAAGAGATCAGCAGGTGCAGGCAGACTATGCAGGACAATGGGGCGGACACAGTGAGGGAGACTCCCTATCAAAGCAGTCAGGCCCTGGGACTAAGCCCCCTGAATCACCACTGGGGGGCGAGTCACAACGGGGAGCTGCAAGGGGCCCCCAAGCGCTTTTTAGTCCAACCTCGACTGTCCTGCAGTTCACCCAGGGAGGCCCGGAGGCGAAGCTGGTCCAAGAGCGCAAAGCCTGGTACCTCGTTTCTTAGCACTGCCCGCCGGAGGAGCAGGGTTTCATTGGACAGACCGGCTTTCTTTTCCCGGTGTAGAAGGCTAGAGGCCTACATCCAGTGTACTGGCGCAAGGAGAAGTTTGCGCGAGTGTGCGTGAGAAAGAGAGAGAGGGATGTTTGCGGGAAATCCTTGTTTCTCCAGAATGTCATTCTAGGAGTCCCGGGGCCTGTGACCTGATGACCCATCACTATCATCTCTGAAGTCGGCTGGTCTGCCCGCCTCCCCCCACCTACTCTGCTCCTTTTGTCCCTTAAATGTGATGGGTTCGCAGCACCCGACACGCATGTGGGTTCGTTGACTAGAAGACCCTGTTCCTCACGGGGATTATATCCAGAGGTGTCGGGGCTCCGGGGGCTCAGCGCAAAGGCTGCAGGCTGGAGCGAAGAAAGACTTGGTGCTGTAGAAAGCCCGTGGACGGCCCGAGGACAGTGCTGCTGTGCCCTATGGGGACTCTGTGATTCGTACTGACACACACAGCAACCCTAGGGTTGGGACTGCCTGTGGGGTCCAGCCCCACAGTCGAACGGGTCCTGAGGGGCGACGTGCGTAATTATGAACAGCGGAGCGCAGGGCGCTCACCTCCGGCATCCGGAGAAGAGCTGAGTGTATACAACAGTAGTGTTATAGCCACGCGGCTCGAGAGCCTCTTGTTCACACATGCACAATAGAATGGGCAGTGTGCTCATCATGGGCATCCGGAGCCCTCTAGGGGAGACACACCCCCTTCCTTCCAGGTCCTCAGTTTCCCACAACTGACAATACGTACCAGTGACCGTGAGCAGCCTGGGAGCCTGAGCCCTTGCCCGGTGCATTCTGCATTGCCCCACACGCATCTCTGAGTGCCCCCCCACTCCCTGCCCGTGCTGGGACAGAGGGCACGGGGTGAGGATGAAGGCCTTTCTTGGTTAGCCAAGGGCAGGGTAGGCCATCTCCCGGCATTCCGGGCAGTGGGGCAGGGAAGGGGGTGGGGTGGGGGAGCCTATCCTCACAGCCCAGGTGCCAAGCCACTTGTTAGAGCAGGGGTTCTCAACCTGTGGGTCGCGACCCTGTTGGGGAATCAAACAACCCTTTCACAGGGGTCGCCCAATTCATAACAGTAGCAAAATGACAGTGATGAAGTAGCAACGAAAATAATTTTATGGTTGGGGGGGGTCACCACCACATGAGGAACTGCATGAAAGGGTCACGGCATTCAGAAGGCTGAGAACCAGAGTCAGAGGCTAGAGGAGGCAGCTTGCTGCGTGGCCCTCATCCAAAGCCAGTACCGCACGGAGGGACGCGTCCTGGGCTCAGGGTCCCAGGCTCTGCTCACTGCCCTCCCTCTCAGACTCCCTGGGGAGGAGCCAGGACCCACAAGTGGTCTGGGGTGAATAGGACAGAAAGAAAGGAGACAGAGGCAGGACAGCCCCCGTTCATGGTCTGTGAACCATGCCCTGGCGGTGGGCATGGAAGCAGCCTCACACACACACACACACACACACACACACACACACACGCTGGTTGGTGCCCACCCACTCACTCTCCCCGCCCCTCCTGCCCACCGACCAGCATTTCTACAAAAAAACAAACAAAGGAACGGGTGCTGCTGACTCCCAGCGCCTCCATGGATGCCCGAGTGGACCCGTGCTCCGTGGATGCCCGAGTGGACCCTTGCTCCGTGAGGTTTTCCAGAAGCAGACCACCAGGCCTTTCCTCTGAGGCACCTCTGGGACGCCTCAACACTCCCACCTCTCAGTGAGCAGCCAAGCTGGCATCTGCAGCACCCAGGGACTCCTTTCTAGGTATGGGCGGAGGGAGTGGACGACAGGCCAGCGCTGACACATGGGCGCTATGAGTCAGAGGGAAACCTGGAAGCAGCAGGGCCAGGAAGGCCTGGGTCAGCTTCCTGTACCGCCGCAGGCAGCGTGACTACCAGGCAGAAAACGCCCGCCGGGGAGGGGCACCCAGGCCGCAGTATTCCCCAGCACCCAGGGTGAACTGTCACTCAGCTGACTGGAATTCAGACAGGCAAAAAAGAGACACTTGGACACATTCAGCCAGAACTGAGTGAGTTCTTACAGTGGGGCCTGCTCGGAGCTCAGCTCTATGAGAGAGCGTGCTGGAAGGACCCCACTTCCCCACTCTGCAAACAAAGCCAGGTGAAATATTGGGCCACGAAACAAGGTGGTGTGAGATCAGGGCCACGTCTTCACATTGGATGGTACGGTGTGTCTGGGAGGGAGAGGCAGTCACCGTGGGCAAAGGTTCAGGGAAGACAGATGTGGTAGTTACGTAATCTGGTGTCAACTGGAGAATATTATGAGTGAAGGGGTGGAGTCTAGCCGTCAATCAGTTTGATGACCTCTTTTGGAGGCTCAACAGTGATAACTAGCTCGCTGGAGCCCAGGTGCACCACTCCCCTTGAGACATTCCTGATGACAAGCCTGATGGAGCCACGTGGATGCAGCCAGAGCCCTGGAGCTGGAGGAGCCACATGGAGATCCACGCCAGTACTGAGGTGCTTCCACCACCACTGGATCCACAAGATTAGCCTGTGATCTTCCTGCATTCAGCGTCATTGCATGGCTGCATGAGTCTAAAGAGGAATGTATGGAGTAGCATCGACACATGGGCTAATATCGAACTTATGGACTTGATCTGGACTGGGCTGGGATGTTTTCTCAATATCCAATTGCTCTTTGATATAAAGTTCTCTCTTACATACATATGAATGTCCATGGATTTGTTTCTCTAGTCTACCTGGACTCACACAAGGGACTAGAAGCACCCAGAGAACGGTAGAGCTGGGATCTGCAGCGACGGTGGGCAAGGGCTTCCAGAAGATAAAGGCAGACAGGACGGGATGAGCACACACCTTACGGGGACAGGACTCGGTCTGCACCAGGGGTCGTAGCAATTGACCTGCAAATGGGTTTGGAGGCCACGAAACACTTCCTCATTCTGAGACCTCTCCTCTTGAGGAGACTGTTTCTCTGTCTGGACGGGCTGGCCTATAGAGGTGGGTGAGCAAATAGAGAGCCAGGCAGGAGCATGGGGGTGCCAGGGAGTTCAGCGCCTCAATCCCCCAGTCGAGGAGCCTCGACAACAGGAAGCAGCTGCAACAGGCTTCCGGCTGCCTTGGCGTCTGTCACTCTCCATCTGTCACTCTCCTCCCACCCCGGCCAAGCCCCCTCGGAACAAACTGTTCTTCCAGAAGCTCGG
Organism: Echinops telfairi; assembly: GCF_000313985.2. NCBI lineage: Eukaryota > Metazoa > Chordata > Mammalia > Afrosoricida > Tenrecidae > Echinops > Echinops telfairi. The sequence continues at coordinate 97,269,111 of NW_022103915.1, forward strand.
GGACAGAGAGCCCCCACACACCTGCTCCCCAGGTCGGTTTGGACAAGCCCCTGTGGCCACATGGTTCAGCAAGCCTGTACCTGCTGCCCCCTCCCATCGCTGCAGTTCACGAAGACCGTGAGACACAAACAGAAGCTGCGAGGCAAGCAGGGACTGGCGCTTCGTAAAGACCTCACCCTTCGACCGTCAATGGGACCGCTCCAAACACAAAACTTCCACTCCACTTCTGAGGCTCTCGGGGAGCTGCGGAGCTATTGGAGTGGCTGGGAATGCAGAGACCGGCGAAAAATGCAGGCGAGAATGTGGAGAGAGAGAACCTGAACTCGGGTTCCCTTTAAGCTCGGGGATGAGGTTTGTTTCCCTCCTTCAGCTCCTGAGATAAAATGACCTGCAGCTGCTGGACAGAGAGAACCTCAAGAAGACCTGTTACTTCTTTATTATCAGGACTTTGGCATGCATTTTTAAAAATCATTTTATGGGGACTCAGACAACTCGTATCACAATCCACACATACATAAATTGTGTAAAGCACATTTGTACATTCATTGCCCTCATCATTCTCAAAACTCTCACTTTCCGCTTGGGCTCCTGGAATCAGCTCCTCATTTTTCTTCCCACCCACCCTTGGTATGCATTTTTTTTTGTTTTGTTTTGTTGTTGTGGAGACTGCACAGCAAAACACACACCTCAACGGTTTCCCTGGTCACAACTGAACGAGGCCGCCTGAGTCACGGTCTTGGAAGGGTGGGGGCCACCCTTTCCGAGTTGTCTCTTCTTCGTGCACATCGATCTAAAAGCCCCCCAGGGTTTGCTCTGCTTTACTGAGCTGCTCACCTGCCAACCCAACCCAACCCACTGCCAATGGCTCAACGCCAACTCATAGCGACCCTACAAGACAGGGCACAACCGTCCCATGAGTTTCCAAGGAACCAAGTCTTTTTTTTAAAAAAACTAACGTTTTATTCCAGGGTTAATACAATTTGGATGAAACAGTGGGTTGACATTCCTTCAACGATTGCCCTATGTGGTCGACCTCTCCAGAATGTACTAGCGGCCCCCATGTCTTCGGTCACAGTTCTACCTTGCTCCCTTGGGACAGCTCACTTGCCAGTGGCGGGGTTCGGTCATTAGCTGGGGCCTCCACTGGGGTGGTTGGGGCTCTTTCTCCGTGTGCTCTTTCACCCTCCATAAGGTAATGTGTCCCAGAAGGGAGAGACTAACTCTTTATAGGAGTAGAAAACCCCGTTCTTTCTCCTGAGGTGTGACTGGTGGTTTTGAACTGCTGACCTTGTGGTTAGCAGACCAGCGCATAACCATGCCCCCCCCCCTCCCGGGCTCCTTGATCTTATGAAGGAAAGGCTCATTTTAGGGTGGAAGATAAGCTCCCCACATTTTGGGCGGGTAGCTAGAATCCTTGAGGCCACCCTTTAGTGACAGTCCCCTCCCATTTGGAATAGGATTGGAGGGACACCTAAGAGGGGCCAGAGTGAGGGGCAGCAATACCAGGAAGGACAGATTCCAGCTGCTCCCTTAAATCCCTTTAACTGAGGAGTAGCCCTTCCTGGGCCGCCTTGGTGGGTAGGAGCTACCAGTCAAGGCCAGCAGGTCAAAGCTTTCTGCTCCCAGACAAGTTTCGGTCTCAGAGACCCACAAGGGCCGTCTTCTCGGTCCTTCAGGGTCGCCGTGAGTTGGAGGCAATTCAATGTCAGTGATTTTCTTTTTATTTTATACTTACAAATACAGTTTTATTATAGCAAAAAAGATGTAAAGGAAGAAACAGGGTAATATTTAGGAGTTACCAAGGTCTACCTTCTATATCCCAAAGGATGTGCTACCTCCCACCCCACCCTTGTCACCTCCCGCCAACCTCCATGACTGTCTCCAAGCAGCCAGCTCTCTGAGCTTCAGTGTCCAGGGTTTTGATATTGATGGTGATTTTCTTTTAAGTTTTTCCTCTGGTTTAGCCAAAGCTGTTGGCACAACCATGTAAATTCCCACACTGGTGTAAACGGCTGATGGTCTACCCTTCTGGGCCGGGGTGTGCTGCGAAAGGCTTTGGAGAGGTGGGGGTGGGGATGAGGGTGGGGAAGAGAAGCAAAGGGTCTAAATATCTCAGAAGCCAGGCTTTTCCTGAAAGCAGATCTCGGCCTCGGGACTGACCTGCTTCCCTGTGGACAGTGCTGGGGAGAAGGCCTGGGCTTCCATGAATGGTGCATGGTTCAGTTTCTGCAATCCTCCCCACTGGCCTCCCAGTGCCCCAGCAGCCCCTGGGAAGAAGAGCCTGCCCCTGGCACTGGCCCTGGCCCTGACATGGGTCTGCTTTAGCAACTACCACCCCCAGTATCTACTGCCCGCTTAACGTCTAGTCGGGTGGGGAGACTTTGCTTTCTGCCTGCTACCAGATCACTCATGATGCTGGGTCCCGCAGACTCAGTTTGAGCTGTTTTAAAAGGAGCCACAACCTTGTGCTCTTAGAGACAGCTTGAGTCCCAGGTGGGGTACATGGGTGGAAGGGTGGGGGAGAGACTTGCCAGCCTCCTCTGGCCTTTAGTCTACAAGACTGCACCCTGCCAAGACCAACTTTGCAAAAAGCAAGGACCAAGGCGAGGAGTGAGGCCAGGCTAAGCCAGCAGCATGTGGTGATTCTCAGCTGCAGCCCCAAGCATGGAGACAAGAGCTTGGCATGCTCCAGTTGTGTGTGTGTGTGTGTGTGTGTGTGTGTACATCAAACAAACAAGAAGATGGGTGTTTGTTGGCCTGGGTGAGCACTGGCAATCACAGCAGAGATGATGCCAAAACTCTGTATTTATCATCAAGGTCAATGGTGCTGGGTCCTACAAAGCCATGGGTGTTTGTTGGCCTGGGTGAGCACTGGCAATCACAGCAGAGATAATGCCAAAACTCTGTATTTACCATCAAGGTCAATGGTGCTGGGTCCTGCAAAGCCAGGTCCTTTCCACCCGTCCATCCCAAAGGCTCCTGTTCTCCTAACATAGGAAGGAGACTTGGAGAAGCTAAATGCTGGGCTTCAGAATCTTCAAGCGAGGCTCAGCCAGGCCTACAGCTCACCCCTAGGCAGCCCTCCTCTTCCGTCTGCCCAGGAGCAGTTGATGCTAGCACCTTTGTCTCACGACACTTACTCTCTAGCAGTAGTAATGGCTTTAGACATGCTCCGGACAGCACCGGCTAGTACCAAGAGGAAAGGGGACACTTGGAGAAATGGAGATGAGGCAGTGAGGTATGGGAAGGGGGAGAGATATTGCAGGCAGGCAGGAGATGTGATAGAGTGAATGTAATTAGGGCTTAAATTCTGAGCACTCAGACGCAACAGAGCCCACCTGGAAGAAGCACACCAACCTGTGTGATCAGGGGGGGGTCGAAGGGATCAGGTATCAGGCATCAAACAACAAAACATCATATCATTGAGAATGAGGGGCAGTGCGGAGTGAGGACCCAGCCTATTTGTAAGCAACTGGGCATCCCCTTACAGAAAGATTTCGGGGAGGAGACGAGCAAGTCAGGGTGCAGTGTAGCAACGATGAAACATACAACTTTCCTCTAGTTCCTAAATGCTTCCTACCCCCCTACCCCCACTATCATGATCCCAATTCTACCTTGCAAGTCTGGCTAGACCAGAGGATGTACACTGGTACAGATAGCAACTGGAAACACAGGGAATCCAGGGCGGATGATCCCTTCAGGACCAGTGGTGAGAGTGGCAATACCGGGAGGGTGAAGGGAAGGTGGGGTAGAAATGGGGAACGGATTACAAGGATCTACATATAGCCTCCTCCCTGGGGATGGACAACAGAAAAGTGGGTGAAGGGAGACATCGGACAGTATAAGACATGACAAAACAATAATCATTTATAAATTATCAAGGGTTCAGGTGGGCAAGGAGGGAGGAGAAAAATGAGCTGATGCCAAGGGCTCAAATAGAAAGCAAATGTTTTGAGAATGATGATGGCAACAAATGTACAAACGTGCTTGACACGATGGATGGATGGATGGATGGATTGTGATAATAGTTGCATGAGCCCCCAATAAAATTATTATTTTTTAATTCTGAGCACTGTGGTTTATAGTGAAAGCCCTAACTCCATTTTTCTTTCTTTTTGAATACATTTACTTTTTTTTCATTTTTACTTTTTAATTTACTTATTTTTAACCATTTTATTGGCATATATACCATACAATTCAATATATTTCAATATAAATAAAAGGATTATACAGTCATCAGCACAACCAATTTTAGAACATTTTCTTCATTCTTGTACCAATTATTATATTAGTTTCCCATTACTCTCCAATCTCCCCTGCCATAAACCCATGGAACTATAAATCTAGCTAATGTCTCTGTGTACTTTCCTATCCTGCATTTCAGAAAATCATACCAAAAAACATCAACAATGACAACAAAATAAATCACAGAACGACATCAATCCAAGACATCGGACAGTGTAAAACATGACAATATAATAATAACTTATAAATCATCAAGGGTTCATGAGAGAGGGGGGAGAAGGAAGGGAGGGGGAAAATGAGGAGCTGATACCAAGGGCTTAAGTGGACAGCAAATGTTTTGAGAATGATGAGGGTAAAGAATGTACAAATGTGCTTGACACCGTTGATGTATGTATGGATTGTGATAAGAGTTGTATGAGCCTCAATAAAATGATATTTTTAAAAGGGTAAAATACATAGGAAACACACTAAGCTCTATGAATTCTCTTCTGCATCCACTCACAGAGAAGGTGATCTTATTTCAATTGTAAAATGACACTCTTTTGGATTTTCTATGAAAATAAAGAATTACCTAGCAAAAACTTCTAAAATGACAGCTTGGCACTAATACAGTTGACATAAATCATACACTACAGAAAACAAAACAAAACAAAAACATCAACCCATAAGAAAGCATAAGGTAGTAGAAATGAGAACAAATTAAAAATGGGTCAAAGGGGGAACTATATGATAATTTGCTAAATTTTACCCTAACTATATCTTTAGTAACCCACTTTCTTTTTTTTAGTAACCCACTTTTGAATGCACTCTGAGGGCAAGAGCGTTCACATCCCTGGGCATGTTCACATCCCTGGGCAAGAGCGTTCACATCCCTGGAAGACAGCTACTTGGCCAACTGGCTGGACATTCACCTCTGAGGGAGTTCAAAGGAGGCTTCACCCAAGTGGGGCTCTGCAAACAGACCTTGGACTTTCACTGTCATCCAGGATTCTTGTTGTTATGTGATTCCATCAAGGTCGCTCTGGCTCAGGACGATCCGATGTGCACAGACTGAAACCCTGCTCAGTCCTGCACCGCCCTCACAATTGTCCTCACATCGGAGCCCGTTGTTACAAGACGCCAATCCATCTTGTTGTTGAGGGTACCAAGCATGATGTCCTTCTCTGGGGACTGGTCTCTCCGGATACCATGTCAAAAGTCCGTGAGATGAAGCCTTGCCATCCTTGCCTGGAAGGAGCATTCTGGCTGTGCTTTTTCTAGGACAGATCTGTTTGTGGTTTTGGAAGTCTATGGTACTTGCAATATTCTTCGCCAACACTGTAATTCAGATTCATCAATTTTTCTCTGGTCTTCCTTATTCAACATCCGTGAACATTGAATGATTGTTGAATGATGCAGGTGGCGTCAAAAGAAGATGGGAGAATACCCAGAGTCACTGTACCAAAAAGAACTAGTGGACAGTCCACCTTCTCAGGAGGTAGCATGAGCAAGAACCAATGGTGCTGAAGGAGGAAGTTCAAACTGCACTGAATGTCTTAGCCAAAACCAAAGCTCCAAGAGTAGACAGAATAAGCACTGGAAACATTCACTCAGGACATTTGGAAGACGGGTACTTGGCCAACTGGCCAGAAGAGATCCATATCTGTGCCCATTCCAAAGAAAGGTGACCCAACAGAATGCTCAAATTATAGACCAATATCAATGATATTACACCCAAGTAAAATTTTGCTGAAGATCATCCAACAAAGATTACAGCAGTACATTGACAGGGAAGTGTCAGAAGTTCAGGCAGGATTCGTAAGAGGACAAGGAACCAGGGATGTTATTGCTGATGTCAGATGGATATTGGCTTAAAGCAGAGAATACCGGAAAGATGTTGACTTGTATTTAATTGACTGTGCAAAGGCATTTAACTATGTGGACCATATTAAACTGTGGATAACCTTGAGCAGAATGCGAATTCTGGAACCCTTCATTGTGCTCCAAGTTCATCTGGAAGTTTTACATGGATCAAGAGGCAGTTGAGTGAACAGAACAATGGAATACTGCATGGTTTAAAATCAGGAAAGTTTCACGTCAGGGTTGTATCCTCTCACCTATATACTGAGCAAATCCTAAGAGAAGCTGAATTATATGAAGAAGAGAGTTGCATCAGGATTGGAGGAAGGCTATTAATAACCCGCAGTATGTAGATGACATGGCCTTGCTTACTGAAAGTGAGGAGGACTTGAAGCACTTTGTGGAGGACCAGCCTCCACAACCAAATGGGCCCTAATGGGTTGTGCAATTGAAAGGTAAATTAAAGAAACATCAGACAAGGCATGCAAGGGCTCACCTCTTCCAATGGCAGTATCAAGCGAGAGAACTAGTATATTCTCGAACAGGCTTATATAATTTGGGCTATGCCAGACAACGTCATACACACACGTAACAGGAAGGAGATGTGCAAGAGGCATACACATAACAGGAAGGAGAGGTACCGGGGCCTACATGTAACAGGAAGGCACACAGGTAACAAGATGGGCAGGTTCTAGAGTTAAGCTGGTGGCTTAACCTTCATTGTCCCTGAGCTGGCTTGACCTTAGGTGTCCCTGAGCTCTTCTCCAGGGGAGCAATCTATGATCCTTATCAGAAGGGAGTGGGACAATGAACAATGGGGTCGTCTTGTTCTGGACAGCAGATAGCCTCTGGGCATACTAGAGAGCAGCCAGTGCTTAATAGAAACATCTTTAAGTGTCCTATTACAGGGGAGATTGTAGGGAAGATTTTAGTCAGGAGTTCATTGGGGTTCATCTCCAACTCATGAATATGAAGGCGTTCCTCCAGTACAGTCTGCCTCCCAGATTCTTAATTATGAGTGGAGAGAGGTTGTTCACATACACTCTCTCTCTGATTCTCAGTTTTCCATAGCACTTGCTAATGAAGATCAAGGATCGTAGCCTTCAGTATGGATTACAACTCAATGTAAGGAAGACCAAAATCCTCACAACTGGACCAATAGGTAACATCATGATAAAACCAAAAAAAAGGGGGGGGGGGAGGCTTGAAGTTACAAAAGATTTTGTCTTACTTGGATAGTCCACAATCAATATTCATGGAAGCAGCAGTCAAGAGATCAAAAGACGTATTGCACTAGGTAAATGCTGCACAAGACCTCGTTAGAGTATTGAAAAGCAAGGCTGTTACTTTGCGGACTAAGGTGTGCGGACCCAAGCCATGGTCTTCTCCACTGCATCAGATTCATGTGTGCACCTGACAGTCGGACATAGAGTAACGAAGACCGCAGAGGGATTGGATGCCTTTCCGTGGTGGTGCTGAGGCGCATGGACTGCTGGAAGTGCTGAAAGAAGGAAGGCCAGAGTGCCCATTAGAAGCCGGGATGGCAAGACTTCATCTTACAGGCTTCTGGACGTGTGGTCAGGAGAGACCAGTCCCTGGAGAAGGACATCCTGTTTGGTCAAGTGGAGGGGCGGTGGAAAAGAGGAAGGCCCCTGACAAGACGGCCCGACCCAGTGGCACATCAGTGGGTTCAGGCACAGGAACAGTGGTGAGGACCGTGCCCGACCAGGCAGTGTTTCGTTCTGTTGTGCACGGGGTCGCCGTGAGTCACTGGCCCCTAACAACAACTTTTGATGTCCAACTTTCACATGGATCTGAGGCTCTTGAAAACACCCGATGGCTTGGGTCAGGCTCATCTTAGTGCTCAAAGTAACATCCTTGCATCTTTGCTTTTCAACCTCTTAAAGAAGTCTTGTGCAGCAGATTTATGCAATGCAATGCATCTTATGATCTCTTGACTATTGCTTCGTGAAATTGATGTGGATCTAAGCAAGAGGAAATCCTTGACAACTTCAATTTTTCTCCATTTATCATGATGTTACCTATCGGGCCAATTGTGAGGATTTTGGTTTTCTTTACATTGAGTTGTACAGTGAACCCTCGCCACTTCGCGCTTCGACTTCCGCGGCTTCACTCTATCGCGGTTTTTGGGTAACAGCGCATGCTCTGTCATTACTGCCACTGATTGGCTCATATTGTACACACTTGATGCCATAAATAATATAATAAATAATAAATGATAATTGTAACGTCCAAAATGTTTTACTGTATTTTCCCTTTTTCATTTAATAAATTGGGTAATACGAGTGTAATGGTGACTAAAGGGTGTTTTTTCATGTCCTCTCTGCTCTAACTACGAAAATATTTGATTTACAAATAAGGAATCCTACTTCGCGGAATTTCATTTATCACGGTAGGGTCTAGAACCGATTAACCGCGATAAACGAGGGTTCACTGTAATCCATACCGAAGGCTGCAAATCCTTGATCTTCATCAGCAAGTCCTTCCCAGTCCTCACTTGCAGCAAGCAAGGTTGTGACATCTGCATATTGCAGGTTGCTAATAAGCCTTCCTCCAATCCTAGTACCACATTCTTTCTTCATATGATCCAGCTTCTCTATCATCAATAGACTTCTGCAAACTGGGTGCTCAGATTTAAGCTCTAATCTATACAATTTTCTCCTCTGATCTTGGATTTTATTATTTATAATCCCTGAATCACAGGGGATGGTGTGTCCCTTCTGTGTAGGCTTAGTTGACACCTCCTTAGATAGTTGCTTCTTAAATCCATTTTTGAGTCTCCATGAATATTCAGATGCTGTTGAATCCTTTCTGACCATTGACCAGCAACATGGATAACTTTGCCCTTGGGCAATGTGTTAGAAAGCAGATTGCTACCAGCTTCCTAGCCAGTCCAAGGAGTGGCAGCCTAGACTTTGAGGACTTGCCTAGGTGTACCCTTGGTGGAATTTGGGGTACTAGGGTCAACGTGATCCTGAGTGATATTCTGACTGCTTTGATTGGAGGGCCTGAACCACCTTGTAAGCTTTTCTATCTAAAAGGGTGTACAATTCCCGATACCTTTCCTGTTTCCATAGTCTCACCTACAACAGGGATGCATTGATCTGCTGCCAAGCATGCTCTTGTGGTAATTCCCCTTGAACTCCATGTCCTGTTTCAGCAGTGCTGTTTCTGTAAATCCTTTGGCGACCTCCTGCTGACGGTCTCCCTCATCCAGACGATGTGCCTTCATCGATGTCTCTGTAAACTAGATTCAGAAATGTGTCTCTCTGTTATATTGGAATTTGGGGTCTCTTTTCTGCCCTAGAACACAGGGAGGGTGGTAAAAAGCTTCTTTGGTTATCCTGGCAACTCCTGTCAGGCAAGAAAGGGCTGCAGAGGATAGAAAGGCAGGACAGGACATATTTGTTTATTT
>NW_022103915.1:97278886-97281015 GCF_000313985.2 Echinops telfairi
AGTCCATGGGTGACAGGAGGCAGAAACACCCTGTCTCTCTTAAAGAAGGGGACCCTGAGCAGAGCAAAGCAGTGGAGACAGCCCTCTCCCTCGTCAGGTCTTACTGCAATCTTTCACTCTTTGCACGGTTCATTTTCTTCTGGGTGTTTCCTCTGCTTTGGCACCACGGGCTCCAGGACTCAGGCCTGTCCTCTCCCAACTCAACGTATTGCCATTACATTTATGCTACCTCCTTCTAGAAGCCCTTTCCATCATCCCAGTGGAAAGCGCCCGGGGTCTGAACTCCCAAAGCCCGTGTGACGGTGGCCTGATGGACCTATTGCCCATGTGGTTCCACTTTGTATTCTTTTTATAATGAATACACTTATTGTCTTACAAGTCACTGTCTAGAACGATGGGGCTACATGGAAAGATATTTACAGTCAGGTGTCTGGTGGTCAACAGCCAGTACAATTCATAAAGGGGAGGGGGGACGAGGGATTCAGAGATCCCAAACCCACATGACGAATTCTTCCTAACAGATGTTAAAGCTTTTCACCTAAAAGGTTTGTGTGGTCAAGCACGTTGCAGAGGGGCCACGATTGAGAGTTACCATGGCTTCCTTTGTCGCTGACTGTCTGCAACGCCACTTCGGCCAGAGAGGTACATGATGTGAAGCACGGTCAAAACTTAATGCATTATGTACACAGGCACAGATAAGAGATAAGAGATCATGACACATGGAATCCAGGAACAGGAATAGCGATACCAGGAGAGTAGAGGAAAGATGGGGAGAGGAGGGGAGGAAGGGGAAACCGATCACAATGATCGGCACATAACCACCCTCCACCCCCCAGGGGAACGAACAGCAGAAGCCATGGGGGAAGGGAGACAGTGGGAAGACAGGTATAAGAGATGAAAATAATAATAATTTATAATCTATCAAGGAGGCGGGGAGAGGAGCTGATACCAAGGGCTCAATAGAAAGTAAATATCAACCCCCCCCCAAAAGAAAGTAAATGTCTAGAAAAGAATGATGGCAATGTATGTACAAATATGCTTGATACAATTGATGTATGGATTGTTATAAGAGTTGTAAGAGATAAGAGCCCCAGATAAAATGATCTTTTAAATAAAAATTTTTAAAAATGTAATGCATTAAATTGTTATAGAGACCCACCCCCAGCCAGTCCTGGGGCTTTGGGGCTCGGCTCAAGGGAGTCCCTCTGGGACACGGGGCACAGTGAATGGTGTGACCCTTTGCTGGGAATGCCGACACAGTAGGGCATGCTGGGCCCCTCTAGGGTTTCTCATATGGGTTCCAATAAATTTCTTTCCTTTTGCTTAAAAGAAAAAAAAATTGTTATAGAGGGAAATCATAGATTCAACATGATCTGAGTACTGCCGTGCCTAAGGCACTTTCCCATCTTACATTCTTTCCTCCTCTCCCCACTGGGACCACAAACGCCTGGTGTTATTCCTTTCTGCAGCATCCTGAGTCACCAGCAGGGTACCTGTGTACACCTGTGAGCTCTCGACAGACACTGCTGTCGTGGGCTCCTCCTGGGCCTCGGAAGAACTAGGAGCTCCCAAGAAGGCTGCCTCTTCGCACCCAGTGTGAAGGTCTGCTCAGCCCGGCTGGAAGTCCTCCGGGGCCAGGCCTGTCTCTCCATTGCAGGCCTCCTTCGGCCAGCCTGACCAGTGTGAATGCAGAGTGAACTTGGTGCCTCCTGCACACAGTCACCTGGCTCACCTTGACGTAGGAGAGGTCCAGAGCGGGCAGTGAGGATCGGGGTGACACTGGGAAGAGTGAGTGCGGGCGAAGGAACTACAATAAGGGCACGGCTGGCCTTTCCCACAGGATCCTGGGCCTCCTTTCCGGGAGACGATGCTCTTGGGTGGCACCACCATTGGTAGCCAGGCTGGCACCGGTGCAGGGGAACCGGCAGGAGGAGAAGTCAGACTAAGCCAGCCAGCCAGGCAGATGGGCAGCATCAGGCCTCCTCCTGGCCCCTGGGGGCAGGCACAGCTGACGGGAGCCATTCTGGGGGCTCTGTGGAAGCTGACGCCCAGGCCCTTTGGCAGCCTCAGCCAGTGTCCAAATCATGGTGCACAGACAGACGTGGTGCATCCTACACCAAGAGGTACCT
>NW_022103915.1:97282530-97283663 GCF_000313985.2 Echinops telfairi
AATTCAACACTTTCCCCCAAAACCCTGCACCCTGTGGCCTCGGGGCCTGGGACTTTGTGGCCTCCACTCTGCAGAAAGAGACCAGCTGCCCTTGGGGACAGCCCCCCTCCCCCCTCAGAGCAGGGAGAAGGAGGGTGATTTGGCAAAGCAGGCCTGAAAGGAAATAGCTACCCATCTGCAGAAAGCCCTGAGTCAGATGTGGGGAGGGGAGCTCAAAGGAGCCCAGCAGAGGCCATGAGCCCTTCCTCTGGAGAGCCAGCTGTGGGGCAGCCGGGGTCCTGGGCCCTGGGGGAGGAGAGGAGGCTGCATGCTGGGTGGAGCCCTGGACACACTTTGGCTGGCTCCCAAGTAATCAGACACTGCTGTCAGGGAATATCTGATGCCAACACCCCCCACCCCCCCTGCCAACTCCAGGAGTCCACTGTGTGTTCCAGACCCAGGCCTGGCCCACTGCCCACAGCATCACACAGCCCTGAGCCAGCGTTCTGGCTGGGCAGAGGCTCAGGTCTAGGGGGACAGAGCCCACTGAGAGGGAAGAGCCCGGAGCTCCTGGGAAGAGAGGCTGGGCTCCTGATGAGAGAGGTTTTGCCTATGTATTCCTCTGGTTCCTGGAGGCTTCTTCACCCCCCACTATCACCCGGGTCCTGCCTATCACTGCGGGCTAGACTGACAGATAAGAGCTCACGACACACTTGGAATCCAGGTCAGGGAAACCCCTGGGAGCAGGATACAGGAGGGTAGGGGAAGGTAGTGGGGAGGAAGGGAGGAAGGGGGAACCGAGCTCAATGATTGACACATAGCACACACCCCATCCTAGGGGGAACAACAGAAACTGTGGGGCAAGGGAGACAGCGGTCAGTGTAAGATATGTGACTATTCATAATTTATCATTTATCAAGGGGTCACGAGGGTGGAAGGTGGGGAGGGAGGGGGAAATGAGGAGCTGATACCAAGGGCTCAAATAGAAAGTAACTGTCTAGAAAATGATGATGACAACCTATGTACAAATATGCTCGATCCAATGGATGTAGGGATTGTTATCAGAGCTGCAAGAGCCTCCAATAAAATGACTTTAAAAGAAAAATAGATATCCCCACAACTACCAGGACCCCAATTCTGCCTTGCAGACCTGG
>NW_022103915.1:97285323-97288766 GCF_000313985.2 Echinops telfairi
ACCCCACCCCACCCCACCCCACCCCAGCACAACTTAGTACCTTCGACCCTTCTAGTGTTTCTTTACACAAGAGGGCTTCTTCGTTTCCCTTTTTGTCAAGCAAAAGGTAGTTTCCAATGGTCATGGTTTTTCTTGGCAATCTGCCCTGGAAATGGCCCCATTTCTGCACACAGAGCGCTCCTTTCTCTCCGACACATGCCAAGTGGCCCTTGTTCTACATCAGTCTTCTCTGCACGGTGCTGGTGGTCGGTCAGCCTCCAGGCCCTGGCTGCCCAGACAGCGTTGGTGTGTCAATTCATGAGTGTGCAGGGACAGCTGTAGGAGGGGCCCCGGGCTGGTGCGTGTGTCAGCTGGGGAGGGAGGCATAGCAAGCTGCCCTGCAGCAAGGTATGATCGGACCTATTTCTCAGAAGGCTGAGATGCCTGAGGAGCAAGAAAGGAAGCCATAGCAGGCCCCAAAGTAGTGAGGAAGGGAGGGAGCGTGTGAAGCCCAGAGCACTCGGACTGGGACCGGGACCAGCCTGCTGGCTTGAAGGTTGGTTGACCGTGGTGGACGGTGATACTCAGCCAAAGGAGAAGGTGAGTGTCAACTGTTGGGTGGCGGGTCTTCACTAGGGCTAGGGAAGCATCGATGACTTTGAGGGCACCTGTGTCAGAGTGAGAGGAACGATGGGCACGCCCTAACCAGCCTGCCAGAAGCACAGTCCCGTCATTCACTCAGCAAATGCCAGCCACCAGCTCGGCCCTCAGCACAGCGCGAGACACGGAGGCTGTAAAAGCGGACAGAGCAGAAAAGCCCAGCTCCTGTGGAGATTTCTAGGAGGAGAGAGGTTGCAAACGAGTAAATCGACAAACAAATCGCTATGCCAGGGAGGCAGCGGGGCCCTGCAGGAAGGATCAGGGCGATGGTCGGACACCCCGGTGAAGAGTATGGAAATACACATTTCTACAACCACTGAAAAAGCACTACCTCACGGGGAGGAGGGAGGGATCGGGAATTTCTCTGAGCAGGTGTTTCGAGCGGGCACCTGGATCATGAGAAGAATCATGGGAAGTGGAAAAGAGGGTTCCAGGCAAAAGGATGCAGGAGCGCGAAGGCCCTGAGTGGTGAAGAGGCATGGACTGGAGGCGGGACAGTGGACAAGGGGGCAAGACCAGAGGTGGGCATTGGATTATGGAGGGGCCGTAAGGGCTTTGGATTTTATTTTAAGGGTAGCAGGCAAAAGAAGTCAGTCACCAAACGCCACCTATTATACATTTTCAGTCCTATTAACAAAGGCACAGGAAGTAGACGAGTGGGCGTGTCTAGCTGAGGAATTAAAGGACAATGGCTCTGGGGGTTCTCTTTGCAGACGAGGGAAATGTTTTCACATCCATGGTGGTCATGATGGCACCACTGGGTGAATCTACTAAAATTCATGGAATGGTGGGTCCATTGTATGCTTTTTGAATTGCATCTCCATAAAACTGTCATTTTTATAAAAGGACAAAACCACCATCACCACTGGTTTGAGGAACTGGTTTGAGGCCTGTTTAGACTAGAGACTAACGCTGTCCCTCAGACAGTGAGGGGAAGATAAGGTGGAGAGAGGCATAGAAGGCAGTTGGAAGGCTACGGAAGTGAGCTAGGCAAGAGGCAATGGTCCCTTGGACTGGACGATGTGACCCAAGTTAGTGAGGAGTCAAACTGACTACAGCTGCATCTGGAAGTAGGGGAGACAAATGAATCCAGGTCAGCTCCCATATTCTTTGCCTAAACCACGGGTAGATGGTGCTGTCATTTAAGTAGCAGGGAGAAGACTGGAGGAAACGTTAGGTTAAGGAAGGGACGGGGAATCAGGTTCTGTTTTGGACATGATAAGCTTCAATGCTATCGAGTAGGTTGGGGACATGGCAGGGCAGGAGCCCGGACCCTGCAGATCAGTGGTTCTCAACCTTCCTAATGCCGCAACCCTTTAATACAGTTCCTCATGTTGTGATGACCCCCAACCACTGGATATACGTGTTTTCTGATGGTCTTAGGTGACCCCTGTGGAAGGGTTGTTCAACCCCCAAAGGGCTCCCTTTGGGGGTCAAGACCCACAGGTCGAGAAGCGCTGCTGTAGGTCATGGGAGGGGAACATCTGGCCCGAGGGCCCTATAGGCCCTTGAAGTGATCAATACCAGCTAACATCACACACCTCATCAAAGAGAAGCAGTTCCAGCCAGCACATTAGAGGCTGATTATTTAATTGTTTGACCAGTATGGCCCGAGAATGATGCTATAAGTATCCGAATGGCTCTCAGCGGGAGAAAGGGCCCCATCCCTGCTGTGGATCATCATGTGCTAAGTAAGGACTGGGCACCATTTCAAACACGTGTGTGGCTGTTGTTAGTTGCCCTCAAGTTGGTCCCCAACTGATGACAACCCCATGCCCAATGGAATGAGATGCTGCCCAGTTATGGACTGACTTGTTGTGACCCACAGGGTTGTCATTGGCTGATTTTTGGAAGGAGACTGCCAGGCCTTTCTTCCTGGCCCATCATAGTCTGGAAGCCCTGTTGAAACCTGTTCAACATTGTAGTAGGCTGCGTTGACTAGAGAAACAAATCCAGGGACACTCATGTGTTTAAGAGAGAGCTTTATATCAAAGAGCAATTGTCTATTGCGAAAACATCCCAGCCCAGTTCAGATCAAATCCATAAGTCTGATATTAGCCCATATGTCTGATACTAGTCCATAACCTCCTCTTCAGAACCACACAGCATATGTAATGATGCCAAATGCAGGAAGATCACAGTCATGTGGCTCCAATGCTGGTGGAAGCATCTCAGCACTGGTGTGGGTCTCCACGTGGCTCCTCCAGCTCTCCAGGTGTGGCTCCTCCACAGGAAGGTGAAGCAGAGAGAGTGGCCCACCTCCAGGGAGTAAAATAGGAAGTTCCCAGAATCCTCATGAGAAGGCCACGCCCACAAAGAGGCATCCTTGGGCTGTGACCTGAGGGACAAGCTAGACTCCACCCCTACACTTATTTATCAAGTTGACATGGAATTATGTAACCATCATGGAATCACTCAAACCTCCACTGACAGATGGGTGGTAACCATACCTGGGATGCATTGGCCAGGAATCTAAGCCCAGGTCTCCCTCATGGAAGGTGAAAATTCTACCACTGACCCATCAATGCCCCTCTTTAAACCGCTCAACTGATATGCCGACATTAGATCACAGAATCCTCTCCGGATCCCGTGAAGCCGCACACAATCATCTCCACGTGTGCCAGGCACAGCTTGTGCTCCGCTTCGGATCACCTCGGTCTCATCTCTCGTCATTGCGGCAACAATCAGTGAAGCACACCCTACAGCCAGCCTCACACACGTGTCACCTGATAGCGCCTCCCCACCCTCACACACGTGTCACCTGATAGCGCCTCCCCACCCTCACACACGTGTCACCTGATAGC
>NW_022103915.1:97288866-97290148 GCF_000313985.2 Echinops telfairi
TCACCACAAGCCTCTCACCTCCAGACACACTGGGGTGGAGGGTGGGATCCTGATGGAATCCTCTGAGCCACCCAGAAGTGCAGAAAAGGTAACCCTTCGGAGGGCAACCCTTGGTCTATGAGAGACGACCAGTGGAGGAGTACTAGCCTCCTCCTTCCCGCAGGTTCTGACATACATTTCAGAAGGGTTTTCCAAGCTCCTGCAAGATCAGGCAGCCAGTCACACACAGAGGTAGTCAACTTGTCCGCACACCTTCGTTTGGCTCCCCTCCATCCCCGCTTTGCGGTTCCTCTCTCGCTCTTGCTTCCTGGAATCATGTTCTCAATTAAACTGCACACACTTAAGCCTTTGTCTCAGACTCTGCTTCGGGGAGGTTCCGTGTCAGAGACCATTTTAATGAGGCACCCCGCCTTCGAGTCAATTCCTACCCATAGCAATCCTATCTAAGGTTTCTGAGACAGTAACTTTATATATATATATATATAAAACAATCTTATAGCCATATAATCCACATACCACACAAGTCAATGGTTTAAAGCAGTGATTCTCAACCTGGGTTGCAACCCCTTTGGGGGGGTCGAACGATCCTTTCACAGGGGTTTCCCGATTCGTAACAGTAGCAAAATTACAGTGATGAAGTAGCAACGAAAATAATTTTATGGTTGGGGGGGTCACTACAACACAAGGAACTGTATGAAAGGGTCGCGGCATTAGGTAAGTTAAGAACCACTGGTTTAAAGAGTTGTAATATCATGCATGCAATCAATTTTAAGAGACTGAATCTTCATGGAAGCAGACAGCCTCATCTCTCTCCCTTGGAACAGCTGGCGGGTTTGAACTACTAACCTCGCATTCAGCAGCCCAGGGCTTGCCCCACAGCGCCATCAGGGCATCTCTGATGAGGTAGAGAGGTTGCATAATGTCATCAAACTAATCAGGGAGTAGTTCCAGGCCGACTGCTGTATTCTCTCCCCTAGTCCCCATTGCCTCTCAAATACTCCAAACTCTCCCTGGCATTTTTAAAACAGTTTCAACCGTATATTTAACATATAATTCACATAGCATACAATTCACTGGTTTTAATATATTAAAGAGTTGTGCGATTATCATCGCAATCAATTTTAGAATTTTTTTTTCATTTTGTACCCATATTAGCTCTCCATTTCCCACCACCACCACCCCACCATAACCCTAAAAAACTATTAATCTAGTTACCATACAGATTTTATTGTCTTGGATTTTATATCAAGAAAATCATACAATACCCTCAACAACAAGAACA
>NW_022103915.1:97290528-97291957 GCF_000313985.2 Echinops telfairi
ATTTTTGTTTTTCACTATCATTCATAACCTCCTACAAACCAGGTGTTCAGAAGTTAAGCCTTATGGCGGTTCCCTCCCCTGATCTTGGATTTTAATTCTCACCATCTTTGGATCACGCAGGCTAGTGCGTGTCTTCTGTGCGGACGTAACTGACAGCTCACTTAGATGGCTGCTGATTTTAAGCCAAGTTCTGAACAATCCAGACACTTTTTTCTGAGAGCGGGACACCATCTAATTTCTTCACCACACTTCGATATAGCACCCATATCTTCAGTAACCTCTTCACAAGGGTAAGTCTGATGGCATTGAAAGGCAAGGTCTAGGGGAGCCATGCCAAGGTGCAGACAGTCATAGGGAAGTGCTCTCACCACGCCGACATTAGACAGCAGCAAGAAGAGGGGCCGGAGAAAGAACTGCCGTCAAGGAACCCAGGTACTGCAGTGTGGAGTCTCGCGGTCAAGTGCAGGAGGTGCTCAAGGAAGAGCAGGTTCACTCTGTGCAATGCTGCTGGCTAAGAGGAAACTGACCAGTGAGTAGGTCCTTGGTGACTCTGACTGCTGCTGTGGCAATGAAGTGGCAGAGAACAAGCCGGGCTAGAGTGGGCAGAGGACGAATGAGGTGAGGGTGCAGAGAGACAGCAAGCAAGGGCATTCAACCTGCTGCCTCTTGTAATAAAGGGGAGGGAGAAAACGGGGCGGGAGCTGAACAGGGCCTAGGGACCAGGAAGGGTTTTTCTTTTTAAGATGGGAGAGATGAAAGAGCATCTTTGTGTTGAAGGGAATCATCTCGTGGAGAAGGGTAATGGAGGGTGCAGGAGGAAGAGGGAACGGATTTAGGCGCAGCCCTTGAGTAAGTGAAAAGTATTGGGCGCACTAATGGGGAAGTTCGTCTCAGTGGGATGCAAAAAGGGACCATCTGTGGTAATAAATGAGTAGCTCTCTTAGACACCGAAATGGGATGGAATTGACAACAGCAACTTGCCAGGTGAGAAATGAAACTTAGGCAGGGCAGTGAGTTCATGTCAACAGAGGGGAACAACTTGGAAACGAAGGGTGAGGTGGCTGCACCACACAAAGGATGACACCACCATCAGTGACCCTGAATGGTACCTGGTGAAAGTGTGGTAGTTACATTATCGGTTGTCAATTTGAGACTGAAGAGTGAAGGGGTGGAGTTTAGCCTGTCAATCTGGTCCCAGATTAATGACCTCATTTGGAGGCCCTAAGGAGATAAATAGCTCACTGGAGATGGGACACACACATACACACTCCCTGTGAGATATTCCTGCAGACAGGACACATGGAGCCATGCTAGAGCCCTGGAGCTGTAGGAGCCTCGTGGAGACCCCTGCCAGCGCTGAGATGCTTCCACTACCACTGGATCCACAAGACTTTGCACCCACTGGCCTGTGATCTTCCTGCATTCAGCG
>NW_022103915.1:97295930-97307985 GCF_000313985.2 Echinops telfairi
TGAGAACCAGTGGCCTATAGGACGCAAGAGAACAAGTCAGCCTCCACTTGAAGGGGCTACCAGGAAGCTGTGCTTTATGGAGGCCAGAGGGCGCCGTTGCTTTCAGGAAATTGAGGGATGTTCCATGGGAAGGTGACCATGATGAGGTGACTTTATTGATGACAGGTCCAGAAGGGGATTACAGAGCTTAATGGGGGTGAAAGGCTAAAGAGATGAGGATAACCAGGAGTCTCAGTCTTCCAAGGGTGACAGGGAGCAAGGAGGCTGCAGGGCATGCGTGAGAAAGGGCTCATCCTGGCTTCCCTTCCCAGACTGCACTTTGGCGTGTTACCCAGCTATGGGGCAGGGTGGGATTGAGGTGTGTGTTGGGGGTGGACAGATGTCCTGCTGAGACAGCGACCATTCAGAGCAGAGGGTGAAGGCAGCATCGGCAACTGGAAGGCACGGTGAAGGAAACGCAAACTCATGGCCAGGGAGTCGATGCTAGCGCCGGCAGAACTGCGCCGGTAGTTTTCCAAGACTGACTCTTTACAGGAATAGAAAGAACCATCTTTCGCCATGAAGCGGCTGGTGGTTTTGAACTTCAGACTCGGCGGATCACAGCCCAATGCTTTACCTTCCTTATCTATAGACTGCAGAGGAGGGGGTGCCTCCCAGCTCTGGAAACCTTGACTCTCTTCCCCCACTTCGCTCCGCGTCCTCTTCTAGCTTTTGTCTCCTCAGCTCTGCTCACCACTTTGCCAACATCTGATTCTCCCGGGGCCCTAGATCGAGAGTAACCCTACAAGCCTTGTCAGGACCATGTGGGCAAAGCCAAGGCCAGTCTCCTTCCCTCTCCCTGGTTCCTAAATGCTCCAGGCACCGTCCCGGGCCATTTTTGAATCCTGGCAGCCAAAGGGTAGGCCCATCATCGCTTGGGGGTTCAAGCCAACCCCAGGCATGAGTCGGGAGACAGGGCTTTCCAGCGGCAGCAGGCCAGACTCTGGTCGGCACGAGTGTTGAAGCCACAGACCAGCACAGAGAAGCTTCCCAGGAGCTCCTCAAGGAAGCAGAGCCAGAAGCCATGGCGCTCACGGTGGGCCCGGCCCTGCCCAACAGCTCCTTGAGCTTGGGGGCAGCCCCAGGGAACCAGCCAGAATGAGGTCCAGAGCTTTGACCAAGGACTTGAAATGCTTGGGACACAGAGAAACTGGGTTCTCCCCAAGCCCTCCCCAACAACCACTGTGTGACCTTCTCCAGCCCTCCGGGCAGCTTTATTTACCTCACTTGCTGGCAAAGTGAAATGCCAAGATCCGCTGAGTGTTTGCCTTGGTCAACATGAAGTGATTGACTATACATTAGCTACTACTATGATCTCTCCCAAGGAGGCGTGGTGGCACAGCCAGTTAAGGATTGCGCTCCTAATCGTAAGGTACGTAGTTCAAACCCATGGGCTGCTCTGCAGAATCACGCTGAGGCTGCCTATTCCTGTAAAGATTTACACCCTCTGAAACCCTAGGGGACAGTTCTACAGTGCCCTACAGGGTCACTCAAAACTCACTGCCATTGAGTCAATACCCACTCAGTGGCCTTACGGGTCAGGGCGGACTCCCGACCTATAGTTTCTAGGTTTCCGAGACTGTAAAAGTAGAAAGCTTTGTCTTTCTCCCTCGGAGCAGCTGGTGGTTTCAAACTGCTAACCTTAAGGATGGCAGCCCCATTTGAAACCACTATGCCAGCAGGGCTCCTTCTGGGGTCACTAGGAGTCAGAATTGACTCAACAGTAGTGGGATTCTCATCTCCCTTTTAGGAACGAGGCAATAGAGGCACAAGTCATCTAAGCGGCTGAGCCAAGATCTTAACCTCATCAAAAATGTACTGTTAGTCACTTCTGTCAACAACCTTGTGAATCCATTATTGTCCATGTTACAAATGTAGAAATGGGCTCAGAAGGGTATGTACGTAGGAGCACAGGTTCCAGAACCAGGATTTGAACCCAGGACCAACTTCCAAACCCGCTGTCAGCTCATTTGGGCACAAGGCCCTGCACGGCCACCCCCAGCATCAGCACGGGACGCGTTCTCAGGCTCCCCTCCTCCAGGCTCCTTTGTGGAAGAGGAGATGAAATCACGTGGCCTGGGCCTCTGAGGAGGGCTGCCAGGTTGAGGAGGCAGCCAGACACTGGCAGGAAGCAGCATGCCAGCAACAATGTCCACCTCTCCTGAAACTCACCCAGAGAAGGTGGAGTTCCTGATACACAGGAAGCATGAGACCCGGCCAACATGCCCATCTGCTTTGAGAGCAGGAGGACAGCTGTCAATGTTCTGGATTTACTTGCAAATCTCTGAAAACGTTTAAGCCGATGAGAACTAATGTCTGGTAAGGGTTGATCTCGTGGTTTCTCAGACTGGATGACTGAGGCATGCAAGAGCAGACTCCCTCCACTGACACCTCTCTGGGGTCTTTTATGTGTGTGGTGAGGCAGAAGGTGGGCCCAAAGGTGTATAAGGCACATCACTGGGCTCCCAAAGTTGCAATCTACAAGTAGGAAAGGTGAAGGGTTCTGGAACCTTCTCTTACCTGCTGAATGAAAGCCGATGGTGATGAGGATACCACAGCCACGAGGACCCAGATGTCATGCGAGAGTCAGAACTACTCACATGCAAAGCGCCATGGCCCCGGCTTCATGGCGTGGCCTCCCCACCAAACCTCGCTGCCCGCGGCACACATGCAGCACGTGCTCAAGAAGCTTGCCAGGCTCCTGCGGGCGTCAGAGAAAGCTGTGGAGAAGAGCAAGTGGTGCTTCATCTGGGCCTTGATGAGCTCAAAGGAGAACAGACATGGAGGAAGAACGGGCAGAGAAAGGAGCAGGAGTAAGCGTTGGTGGGAAAGGACAGTGGGAAGTGAGATCAGAGCAGCCTTGTATTCCAGGACCCTTGTTACCAAGCGGTGATTTGCATTTCCTCTTCCTCCATTGACTTCGCCTAGGCCTAGAACCGTAATATTCTGTCCCACCGACCCTGACCCCGGGCCCCCACCTTGCCCCAGACATGGCACAGCACCTGCCCAGCAAAAGAACCCTTTCATGTTGGCACGAAGGCACCAGATAAGCTGACAAGGCCACTCCTTAATGGTCTAGCTCCCCGGACCCATAATAATGCCTGAACTAATGCTGCCCAGTAGAACTGTCTCCAGGAGGGCAAAGGCCTCCAGCTGTGGCGTCTAGCACTAGTGGCGCAGCGTGAGGCATTGGGCTACTAACTGCAACGCCGGCAGTTCAAACCCAAGGGCTATTCCTCATAAGAAAGATGACCCTCCCTGGGTGGGGGTGAGGGTGAACAACAGAAACCGCGGGGGAAGGGAGACAGCAGTGGGTGTAAGATATGAAAGTAATAATCATGTCTCATTTATCAAGGGACCCTCGTGAGAGGGTGGAGGGAGGGTGGGCAAAAAAGAGGAGCTGATCCCAAGGGCTCAATAGAAAGTAAATGTCTAGAAACGAATGATGGCAATCTACGGACAAATATGTTTGCTACAACTGATGCATGGATTGTTATAAAAGCTGAAAGAGCCCCCAATCAAATGATCTTTTAATAAAAAAGGAGAAAAAAAAGATGAGGCTGTGTGCTCTCGGACGGATGTACAGTCTCCCCAATCCTAAGGAGCCATTCTACCCCGTCTCATAGGGTCCCTTTGAGTCAGAACTAACTAGATGGACATGCACTAACTGCATGTGACCATCAGGCAATTGAAATGCGGTTGGATAATAATTTCTTTTTAATTAATAAAAAATGTATATAGCCACGTCTATCTAAATTAGACAGCCACGGGGACTGCTGTACCGGGCAGCGCAGGTACACATTCCTTACCTGAGCATGAACCATACTGTCTGATTTTGCTTAGTGGCTTTTCCCCAACACCTAACACTGGGCCTGGACCATGCTAGGCGCTCCATTTAAAAAGCTGATAAATGAAGAGGGAATTCTCTTCTTCCCCCACTCCTCTGTAATCTCTTTGAGAGCAGAGGCTGTCTTTTTTTTGCATTCTCAGAACCCAGCACAGCTTCTGGCACACACCAGTAATCTCAATAAATACTGGCTGAAGCGCTGGCGGGGCCAGAACAAAAGTTCCTGTGCAGTCTCCTCTCCCCCCCCACTCCACCCCTCCCAGGGCTTTAAGAATAACAACTCATTTGAAAAAAGAAAGAATAACAACCCGCAGAGAACGTTCTGGAGGCAAGAACAAGTGGTACTGAGAAGATACGCAAGACAATGTTTGGTGGGGCGGGGAGTAAAAGAAACTTCAACGTATTGTTTTTGAATCTAAAATGAAATTAGGTTGAAAACACATAAGGTACGGATTGACTTATATAAATGTGAGAGCCTTGCCCCTGAATGCTCTGCCGATTGGTTTTGAGTCTTCTTCTCCAGGACCCTAGACAGACACTTCTAGTTCTGAGGAGCGCGGTCTCCAGCCGTGTTCCACCTGCGCCTCCGGCGGCCCTCCAAAAACAGTGATAGTAAAGCGCAGGTTGTGGGCATGAGCTCCCGGCTGGATGGGAAGGTAGTCAGGTCTGTGAAGGACTGTCAAGAATTGGGAAGGTGGCCAGGGGCGTCTGTGGGTGGGTGTGAATCACATCCATGTTCAAGCTCACCTGTAGCCAAGGGATCAAAGTCGAAAGTTCTGGTTCCTCCAGTGAATTCCCAGCCTTTCAGTGAAATGGTCATCAAGTGGGGGTCACCTACCCAAGGGTCCTTGAATCAAGATAGTTCGAAGGGAATCCATGTGCTAAGATGCCCTTTCATAACTGGGGCAGAGAGCGGGGCGTTCTGTCAGTCCAGTCTGACTCCAGCTGAGGCACTGTCCTTAGGGAAGAGACTGAGGCTGGGACATCTGTGGAGTGGGGATGGAGCACCTGAGTGACTCGCAGGATGGAGGGATGAATCTCTTTTGCAAGTCAGGGGGTTTCCAATGCATTGCTTTCAGCAGCGTTGGAAGGAGGCACCCATCAAATTGTCAGCAGGTCCTTACAAACATGTTGATAATAATGTTAGGCAGGTAACTTGGAAGGAATTCAAGGAGCTGAATGACATTCCTGTAACAGAGCTCATTTGTGGCCATCTATTTATGCATGTGTGTGAGAGAAAGAAAAAAAAACACCTGTTGTTCTGGTATTTAAATCTATAAAAGCACAGCACGCACAAAAATGGAAGTGATGCTGAACCCTGGCTTAGGTTTGCAGTAAATACAGTAAAACTCAGGAAAGGTGGGTAACCTGTTAGAGAAGGAAAATGCAAATCTCTCCCAGGAAAGCGGGCTGTAGAAACATGGCAAGGTTGCTATAAAGTATGGCAGGCCCAGGCTTACTGAAATGGGCATTGCCAAATACATGAGCTAATGAGGAAGAACAGCTGCCCCGACATTTGACCAAGAGAATGCATTTCCAAAATTTAAAAAATTTTACTTTTGTGTTGAACTGCTGCTTATCAGAGTTCACATTTACTTCCATTGTCCTGATCAATTGTTAGTCTTTGTAACAACTAAAATCAGAATAAATGACTTTAAGCCAGAGCTGGGAGAACAAAGGACGTTTTCATTTAAAACATGTTTACTGGAATGAACCATTGAATTGTAACGATCTATGAATTAGATACCAATAAAATTATAGGCCAATAAAAAATACATTAAAAAAAATGTTGACTGACAGGTTCATCGATAGAAGATTTTCAAGCAGAAAAAAGAAGATAAAGTGACAGGGGAGGAAGCACAAATTCGACGAAGAAGAGGAACGAGGTAAATTCCCAACTGTCCACGAAGAAACTGTCGCTGTCGTGGAGGCTCTCAAGTGACCGTGCACGGACATGCAAGAGTGACGTCACTTTAAAGCCTCAGTATCCATGAAATTCTAGAAAGGATATCCTTTGGAAGTGTTTCAACGCGTGGTGAACAAGCTGAAGTGCCAACTTAGAAAGCACGAGAGGCTGGGTAAGGCACAGCCTCCGCGGCTTGCAGGGTGAGACGGCCAGGGTTCTGGGGAGTTATGGTCTCCTGGGATCCTGCCCGTTTCCCACCTCTCCGGCTCCGGTCAGCTTCTGCAGTCTGGAGGGGCGCCCGCCCCACTTTTCCTTGGCTCCAAAAATGAGAAAACAAAACAAACCCCAAGTGCTCCTGCCCTGGGGCTCCGTTTGCGGAGTCCGTGGCTCAGCGGGGTCTCAGGCCCCCGCCTAGCGGGGTCTGAGCCCTCTGCCCCCCACCGGGCCCCTGCCTCCCACCGGCTGCCCAGCCCGAGGCCAGATCGGGGCCCCGCCCCGCCCCTCCCGCCCCAGACCAGCCAGCCCCGGAGTAAATAAAGCACCGGGCAGGGACCCAGACAATGGGCCTTGGCGAGTAGTTAATGGGCTGGGCCTCTCGAGTTAGCCGAGTGTGACCGGAGCTGGCAGGGGGCCTGGCCTGGCGCCAGCATCGATTATGGCTAGACGGAGCCAGGGCAGACTTGGCACAGGCGGGCCCTACAGCTGGCAGAGTCAGTAACCCTGGTCATGAGGGCATGAGGCCTGCCCTGGGCACCCGCTGCCACCCACAGGCCAGGCAACCAGTTGGGCCCCCAGGCCCTCGACCTTGACCTTGAGTCTTCCCCAGGGACTGTCCCAGCTCCGACTCTTCCCGCCCAGGGCTGATCCCCTCCCCCAGCCTGCTCTCTAGCCCCACATACCTGGGGGTGGGGTGGGTGGCAGCCGGGAAGTTGTAAACTTGGCTGCAGTCTGTCCGGAATGGAGCAGGTGAGACCGCTCTCTTTCTGGTCTCCGGATGGAGGATGGGGCCTCTTCCTGTCTCTGCACAGCACAACAGCAGGGGAGGGAGGTGGGTGGTGAGGGTCTTCGCTACTGAGAAGTTATTCGTAGTGCAGGGGCCACGGAGGGGGCAGTAGGGTTAGTGTTTTGGTTAGGTGGCTAGATTTAGGAACGGGGTTGTCCCCCCCTCCCATGCCTGCAAAGGACCCCACAGAGGAGGTTGGAAAGAAATCAGGCAACCCTCAGACGCTTATGAAGACTCCAAACTGAGCATGCTCGAACTAAAGCCCCCAGCCAGGTGGGAGGCACACATGGGCGGCCCAAACTAGGCCCAGGCTCATGACATCACCCAGGTGGGCTCAACCCAGCCAATGGGGGTCAACCAATACCTTCACCCACGCCTTCCCCAGCCAGGGCCTAGGCTAGAATAAACGCAGAGAGCATGCTCTCAGGGGGCATCTTACCCTGCTCCTGGTCAGTGGCAGGTCGGAGGGTGGGGGTGTACACATGCCAACTGGGCATGCCCCCTCAGGACCCGCTCTGGGCCTGCTTGGGGCCCATATGCACCCGCTCCGGGCCCCACAGCCCGCTCCCTGCCCCCTCGCTCTCTGGCCTCTGTACCCTCTTGCCCCTTGCTCCCACGCCGGCCGCGGTCCCTGGGATTTCCACCGCCCACCGCAGTTCCGCACAGGTAGGTGCTCTTTTTCACGAGGTTGCT
Organism: Echinops telfairi; assembly: GCF_000313985.2. Classification (NCBI taxonomy): domain Eukaryota; kingdom Metazoa; phylum Chordata; class Mammalia; order Afrosoricida; family Tenrecidae; genus Echinops; species Echinops telfairi. The sequence goes on from NW_022103915.1 coordinate 97,303,419, forward strand.
TGTGCCCGTTGCGAACCCCTTTCAGACTGTAAAACATGAAACGTCCTGACCTTCATAAAAACCCACTTGGATTACAAAACGGGCTTCGGCGTGAATTCTTTCATGGTGCGAAGCCAAGAACCGAGGTGTTACTCGAGAAACCTAACCTTTTGGGGTATTAGTATTCTTTGCTTGCTTCTCGTCAATCATCTCCCCGAGACAATGAGATACAGCATGACTTCATCAGCGCTCACTGCTCCGTCTGAGGCTGATTCTAAGGCGACCCATGGTCTCACAGTCTTGCTGAGCCACAGTTTTGCTGCTTTGGCCCGGTATGAGGGAGGCAGGTCATTCCAGGGAGCAAGAACCTCTCAAAGAGGTTTTCTGAGAGGTCTGAGGGAAGAAAATACCTGGACCAGACATCCAGAGTGATAGTCCTTGTTCCCTGAGGCCACAGAGACATCGGGGCGCCTGCTTATCGCACCCCTCCACGGCTGCAGTTAGAGAGCTGCATCCCAGGGCACAATTAGGGCCTCACCCCACCTCCCTGACTCACGCCTGCGAGTCCAGGCCGACTCATGGCAACCTTACAGAACAGGGTAGAACTGTCCCTGTGGGTTTCCCATATTGTAACTCTTTATGGGAGTAGAAAGCATTGTCTGTCTCCCGAGGAGCGATTGGTGGTTTCGAACTACTGAACATGTGGTTAGCAGCCCAACTGGTAACCACTATGCCCCAAGGAATGAGAGAGGCATTTGAAATAACCCCCCTGAGAGCAGGTTAGGAGCGGCTGGGTCCAATGCTGGCTCCAGTTCTTCCTCAACCTTCGGTTTCCCCTGCCATCTTTCCCCAGTGTAGGACTAGATCTTGCTGTTTGTGTGAGCTCAGTTATGGCAGTCAAGGTCGGTTGTGCAAGCCCGCACATTTCTCCAAGGAAGAAAGATGAGGCTCTCTGCTCCCAGAAAGATTTACAGCCTCGTAACTCTTATGCAAGGACACTATGATTCGGAATTAACTTGACGGCAATTGGTTTTGATTTTTTGTTTGTTTGGTTTCGTTACTGTTGTTAAGACCCAGGTTTGTTTCATTTGGTTCTTAGGGGGAGTTTGACACATGTATTGACTGACTCAGTAGAGAGGGTGGATTAGGGCTTAGGAGCTGAGGAGAATGTGGGAGCAACCAAAAAAATACCTGCTGGGGAGTTGTGGTCTTCAGACGGTGAGAGAGGACACAGTGACAAGAAGCCACACTGGATTGGACGAGGGTGTCAGAGGTCCAGGCATTTTGGACAAAAGAGGAGGAGGGTGAGAGGGACAGGTTTTCTAGAGTGAAAAAAGATATGGAAATTTGGGAGAGAAATACAAGTACACATGATTTCTTTTTCCACCACAACACTTAACTTTTTTTAAGTGCCCTTTAAGGACCTACAAAAATCACTTAGGTCGTTTAGGAACATAAAATGTGCTATGCATAGCTTGGCTCATAAAATTGTCACCTTTGTTATATGGTTTTAGAGATGTGAAGTCCCGTTAAGAAGTTAGGGACGTGTCATTGGTAGAGACTCTTTATGTTTCCCTAGTAATTTTTTAAAACCGAAAGACTCTCCAGGGAGTTGGTGTATTTATTTATTTTTTTTTCTTGGTTGTTGGGGGTGGGAGGGCTGGCTTTTATATCTACAGTTTGGACCCATCCATCTTACCTTGTTTTACATAGACGCTTCCAGACCTTCTGCATCGGATAACCTTCCCTTCAGGGACGGCTTCACAGGTTTGTAGCCTGAGCCGTCAGAGGGCCCTGTACTTGGTAGGATGCTTTGCGGTGGCTCTCTTAAAAATCTGACATGGTTTTTGAACAAGAGCCACCACCCCCTCTCTCCCACCCCCATTTTCATTGCCCTGAAATGAAAGCTAGACCTTCTGCAGTCCTGGGCTGTCGCTGGTCCTCACCAGCACAGCCCCTTCAAGATCACAATGGCCTGGCCCAGACTCTTGCTTCTTCTCCTCAAGCTCCTACCTTGGGCCTCCCTGCTCCACAAACATCTACTTGTCTCTGCCTCTGATGGCTGCTGGGAGCACACAGTCGTAAAGCCTGCTTCCAGTGTGGCTGTGAGTTTGAGCACCTAGGCTTGCCCTTCAGCCTAGTTGGAGTCCCGCCTCCAGAAGTCCTACCTCATGCAGAGCTGGGGAGCCTGCTTTCCTGGCTGCTCCCTTGACATCGGATGCAGTCTGATGGTGTTTTGTCAGCTTGGTCAGAGAACTTCAAAGAGACCCAGTCTTCCTTTCTGGTTTCCCTTCCAGAGCCAGCAGTCTTGCTCTCCGTTCCTCCCCTGTGCCACCTCCTCCCTCTCTCTCTCAAAACTGGGTCTCCTTCCTCACTCCTCTTCCCTGAAAAAGGCCTGCTCCTGAGGAGTCTCCTGAAGGCCAGAGAGAAGAGGGAGACCTGTGAAATAAAGGCAAGTCAGAAGCCCGATGACTGCCTGGATTTGGGGACCCCTGTGGACTTGGAGGAAGAATGACAGATGGGGCTTCCTCCTCCCATAAAGCTCGATGGGGGCAGTGCTGTTTGGCCCTACAGAGTCGATCTGAGTTGGAATCAACCCAATGGCAGTCGTTTTGGTTTGGGTTTAGTTTCTGATGGACTTGGGCAGACTCAGCGGCTTGGGGAGGACAGGCAGGGAAAGAGAGAGCTCGCGGGGCTAGGAGAACGTTCACCCAGCTGCCATCAAGTGGATATTGACTCATTGTGGACCCCCCCCCCCGAAATCGGGTCAGAGTAAACCTGTGCGCCAATGGTTGATTTTTTTTTTTTAAACGATAGAAAGATTTTCTTTATTAATGACCTCAAACCGTATTTCTTTAGATACAGGAGTTTTGGACTCAAATACTGAAAATGACAAACAAGTGAAGATTGCATTATCCTGCCACTCATTACCCAGGACTGATTTTTACTAGCCCCTCAGGGTCCCTTTCAGCCGGCAGCTGAGTGAGTGAACTGTTTGCACCACCCAGGGGCTCAGAAGGACATCACTGCTGGCACTAGAGCACCTTCAGTCATCATTCTCAAAGAGGGGACAGACTGCGCACAGCACACTGCCTAGTGACCTGGGGACAAACGGGAACTAGCCTCCCTCGCTGTCTCCCCACTGAGGACGCACCTGCTGCTGCTGCTTGTCACCGAGAAGGGCCTTCGATGCCAGGAGTCTTGGAAGGGCCTCAGGGTGAGGAATGTGTGGTAGTCACCGTGGCCACGGCCACCATTCTCCCAGACTGGGAGCTTTCCGGTTCTTCTCATGAATTCTGCCCCAGTAAAGTCTACCCCAGAGAATCTAGCACAGTGCTCAAGGAAAGGTGCAGGCTCCATTAGGGTTGTTCCCTCAGCCAGGCTCCCCTTGGCTTCTCCAACTTCCAAAATGAGCCCACAGGATCTGCCGGTCAAAGTGCCTCACTGGCTCTCCCCAAGCCAAACTACCCCGCTGGCGAAGGGCCTGCCAGGGATAAACCCAGGGCAAGCAAGGCCACCCCTTCAAGGTCCCCCTTCAAGGTCAGCACTGAAGCTAGCCATCTCTTGACATGGGAGGATGGCCTAAACAGGTAGGGCTGTGGGTCAATCCAGGTAGACTAGCGGAACAAATCCAGGGAGACTCACCTATGTGCATAAGAAAGAACTTTATATAAAAGAGTAATTGTATATTGAGAAAACATCCTAGCCCTGTCCACATCAAGTCCGTAAGTCTGATATTAGCCCATATGTCCGATACCATAATTCCTCTTCAGACTCAAGCAACACATGCAATGACACCAAAGACAGGAAGATCACAGGCCACTGGGTAGAAAGTCTTATGGTTCCAGTGGCAGTGGAAGCATCTCAGCACAGCATGGGACTGCACGTGGGCCTCCAGCTCCAGGGCTCTGGCTCCATCAGTGTAGCTCCAAGTGGCTTGTCAACAGGAATGTCTAGAAGCAAGAGTATGCATCTGGCCTTCAGTGAGCTATTTATCTCCATAGCACCTCCAAACGAGGTCGTCTAGCTGCGAACTGATAGGCAGGCTAGACTCCACCCCTTCACACTTAATACTCTCAAGTTGACACCAGATTATGTAACTACCACAGGTTGTAAGCAGACCAGGACAAGTGAACAGTAGGCTCACAGCCTGCTGGAACACTCTGAAAATTGTGGAGGGGCTGGTTTCCAGAGGTCACACAAGGTCAGACTCCTGGGGCAGTAGCAAAAGTGAGGGCCCTGAAGAAGGGAGAAAGCACCTTGGACTGAGGATGGGCACAGGAGCAGGTGGGATGGGATGGGAGCAATCAACAAGTCCTTCTCAGCCCCTGTGATGGATTGAATGAGGCCCCCCTCCCCAGTGTGTGTGTGTCAACCCTGCAAATGTGGTGCTGTCTCCTTAGATTCATGGATTGACACTCAGGTCAAACAGGTGCGGGATGAAGAGCGGGGCTATACCCACGAAGAGATAGGTTTGACAAAGGATATTTGTGTGTGCGTATTTACCTTTGCTGCAAAAATATCCGGGAATGTGGGGGAGCAAACAGGGGTCAAAGTTATGGAAACTTCTTAGCCACAACCAAGCACC
>NW_022103915.1:97310809-97322392 GCF_000313985.2 Echinops telfairi
TGGCTTTGGAGCTCCCGCTGTCCTCCGGAGCCTCCGACAAACTGGGTGTTCGCAAGTTAGGCTCGGAGACTTTTCCCATTGTCATCTTTGGATTTTGCTATTGTTTTCTTGATGTATAATGACTTCTTGATATAAACTCTTTCTTACCCACATATGAGGGTCACTGGATATGTTTCTCTAGTCAACCCGGTGGACCACAGGGGCCCAAGCAAACGACACCCCAGGGTCAAAGTGATATGGTTTTAGTCTGATGACAAGCAAGCAGAAGGACGAAGTAGTGAAGTCTAACCATGTTAGCCTGTTGTTCGCTCCAGCACTGCCTGGAGCTTTTCTTGTGGCTTACACTGATGCAGGTGGACTTGGAAGGATGTGCTGCCACAAGGGGACGCAGTAAGGAACAACAGAGACCCAGAGACCAGCCCAGGTACTGCCTGATCAAACCCACCAGCTGCTCAGAGGGAGAAAAATGCCGCCATTGGGCTTCCATCAGGAGTCACTGTCACGGAAGCCATGGAGCAAGTCTACTGTGTAGTGATGACTTGGGACGGACTCAAAAGCAGCCAGACGGGTTAATGGGAGTCCCTGTGCCGTGTGAATGGTTAAGCACTTGACTGCTAGCCCAAAGGCTGGTGGTTCAAGCCTAGTCAGAAGTGCCTTGGGAAGTGCCAGGGCAGTTTTTATAAGCAATGGGCATTTACAGCTTTTGAAACAACAGTAGAGTCACAAGAGGAAAGCTTGGTCGATTGGACGACATTTTTAAAAGTTGGTGAGGCAAATGAAACTATGAGGCAAATGAACAACTTGGAACAGCCAAGGTAAAAAAAAAGAAAAAAAGGAGTTAAAGAAGAAGAGACCAAAAGAAATCGTTAGGGTAATTAAGTATCTAAACATTTCTCACTTTTGTTTAATCATTTTATTAGGGGGCTCTTACAGAGCTTATGACAATCCATCCTTCAATTGTATTAAGTACATATGTTGCCATCAACATTTCCAAAACAGTTTCTTTCTACTTGAGCCCTTGGTATCAGCTCATTCCCCCCCTCCCCCCACTATTTTCAGAAGATAAGAAGCCATTGTCTAAACATTGTCCCTCCTCTCCCATCAAACTAGCAAAATAAAAGTGTTTTAAAGGATAAACACTACTTGATTTTGGCTGGTGTTGTGTTACATGAGACTGTCCTACACTACAAACTGTATAACCTTTTGGAAAGGCAGTTTGGGGCAGGCAGCCAGGGCGTTAGCAAACTCCCTAGCCTGGAGGCCAGAGAGGTTAACTGTCCACTCATTCAGGTAAAGCTAGGAAGTGGCTGCGCAGCTGCGGACTCCAGTCCTCGGCCCCCTTGCAGTAAGTATTGGCGCCATACACACCACGAGTTCCCATTCACAGAAAACAAACAGAGGTGGTTGGTGTGTGTCACTTCCAAGTTTCAGAAGCGGATGTGCCTCCCAATCCTCTTTTCCCCTTCTGCACTTGGCTTTGGAAGGCATATGCTGCAGATGGTAGACTGACAAGCCTGGATTCCTGAGTCAGTGCAAGGTTTCTCGGGTGGGTCACACTTCCGTTCTTGGCTTTGAAAGAGAAGGATTCACACAGAAGCCCGTTTTGTTATCCAAGTGGGTTTTGATGAAGGGCAGGGGAAGTGTTGGGTTTTACAGTCTCGAAAGGGTACGTGTTATTTCAGGGAAGCGTGCTGCACCGAGAAAGCTGTGCTGGGCTCACCACGGTCACCAGCCACCTTGTGGAACAGCGCACCCACACCTGTGGGCCTGGGGGAGGGATCCCAGGACCAAGGTGTCCAGGCAGAAAGGGCAAGAGGACTGGGGCCAGAGAGTGGCCGTGGCGGGCACGAGAGAGCGCGTGCCAGAGTGTACTTCCTGCCTTTATTCTTGCCCAGCCCCTGGCTGGGGGAAAGCAGGGTTGAAGGCATTGGTTGACCCCATTGGTTGTGTTAAGTCCAACTGGGTGATGTCATGGTCCCCCAGCCTAGTTTGGCCCGCCTAGGTGCACCGCCCACCTGACTGGGGCTTGCATTTGAGGATGCTCAGTTAAGGTCTTCATAGGTGTCTGATGGTCCCTCTGTTTCTTCCCAGCCTCCTTCATGGGAGCCGTTGCAGGCACGGGAGGAACAACCCCCTTGTCCCTGGATCTGGCCCCTATCATCACCACACAGAAGACCACCCATCAAGCACTTGCACGCGCCAGCTGGGTGAGAGTTATAAAAGTAAATTTTTATTGTATTAAGCCCCTGAGATTTGGGGGCTTATCTATTATAGAAGCAAATGTTTCCTATCCCTCTGATCTAGAAATTACAAGAAACTTAGAAGACTGTTTTCCTGAAATAACAATAGTAATAATCAGAGACACAAAGATGTATAGATGTGGAGAACAATGAGCACAACACTGAATGGCAGTGATCGCAATGGAAGCTGCAGAGGGCCCTGAGGCTCAAGAATGGGAAGTATCGAGCAGAGGACAAAACATCGATTGGGCAATTGTGCAGTAGTACAAATCGTAACCGTTCTCATCGGGAATAATGAAGAATAGCAGTTGAGAAGAAAACTGATCAGCAAGCCCTGTGTTTAGCAAGTGTATACACTGAACCATCTGTACAAACATTTCTAAAGAGGTTGCTGGATAGGTCCTGGCATGGAAATACTTTGTTAATTGTGATCCGAGGGTAATCAGCCTTCTTTTTCTAAGAAAGCCTTGGACATCTGATTAAATTGCCAAGGTCTTGTTTACCTTTATGTCTAGATTCCTCCCACAAAGAAAGGTCCCCTTGCATCAGTATCTTAATAACTCTGAAGCCTTTTCTTCTCTTCAAAACTGATCGCTCTCATCATCCTAGCTGATAATGATGGTAGTTAGTATCAATAGGTACAGCACAGGGAATTACTTGACGTGGCTCTACTTGGCATAGTAGTTGTGATTACTACCATGCAAATAAGAGATGTTTGTGACCCACCAAGGGGATTTGGCTAACTTGCTAATAAATAAGAGACAGGGCACTCATGTAAGGGACCATGCAAAGAAAGTGTGTGGAACTCTTAGGGATTGGTCAGTGTGATAGTTACATAATCTGCTGTCAATTTGAGACCGACGAGTGAAGGAGTGGAGTTTAGCCAATCAGGCCCCAGCTTGATGACCTCATTTGGAGGCACTAAGGAGATAGCTCACTGGAGGCAGGACACATACTCACTCCCTGTGAGACATTACCGACAATGAGCCTGACGGAGCTACGCTGACGCAGCCAGAGCTCTGGAGCCGGAGGAGCCACGTGGAGACCCCTGCCGGTGCTGAGATGCTTCCACGGCCACTGGATCCACAAGACTTTCCACCTGCTGGCCTGTGATCTTCCTGCACTCAGCATCATTGCATGTGTTTGGTGAGTCTGAAGAGGACTTTATAGATTGGTATCAGACATATGAGATAATATCGGACTTATGGACTTGATCTGGACTGGGGTTTTTTCCTCAATATTCAACTGCTCTTGTATGTCAAGCTCTTTCTTATACACATATGGGTGTCTTTGAATTTGTTTCTCTAGTCTACCCGGACTAACACAGTCAGCTTGCCATCAGCACTAGATTTAAAATGAGTCATCTCAGAAGTGGAACCGGGGGAGCTCACTGTCATCAAGAAAGAAGAGCCAAGAGTGGAGTATGTCTTTTGGGTCCTAAGACTGATGCACACTCAACCAACCGCCTTGACCCAGGAGACAGAGAGCGCTGGCACATGTCAGGGAAGCAGGGCAACAGGCAGTAGCCCCAGGAACACAAGACATGGAGGACTTCCCAGCCCATAGAAAGAGGATGCTGAATGCCTTCAGGCAGGGCTTACTCAAGATGCAGGGTGTTTTCTGGGAATTTGGGGAGCCAGCTTTGCTGACCCAATTGGGTTAGAGCTGAACACTTTCAGGCTGATGTTACTGGTGGAGTTGAGTGCCTTTGGGGCATTTATTGGCGGTGCTTTGTAACATTACTCAAGTAAGATTTAGGCCAAGGAGCCACATGGCTGAGAGGCTGTAAACCAGAGAGAGGTTTGCCTGCAGGCACAGCTGAGAAGAGGCAGCCTTGACCAAAGACCTGTATCCTGAGCATTTCTGATCTTGAATTGTAACCTTGTACCTTGCCTATTAAGCCCCTTTATTGGGAGTATTTTCTGTGAGCTCTGTGTGACCACTGCAGCAGACTACAGCATCTAGCAGAAAAGTGCAGAGTGTAGTGGGAGAGACAGTTGGGGTCAGAAGTAGTTAAGAAGGTCGGAGGATGGAGGCGTGCCTGACCTCTACTTCATAGGAATCGGCCCAAAGCTGATGTTGCAATGGTTCTCCTTCCCCTTTGCTTAATCAGACGCCATTCCCCCACGTACTACTGCTGGAAGTTGTGTTTAAAATGTATTTACATATTGCTCAGAGTTTTCAAATGACATTCACATGCACAGTCACTATTTTGCAAAATTGAAATCCCCACCTCCCATCGCATTTTATTGACTGGTAGACTTTGAAATGTACTCTTAATACTCGGTCATTTTATTTATTTGAAAAAAATAGCAATCTCAAAAAGGATCATCGAGTTGGGGAAAAAACAAACAAACAAAAAACTGTTTCTACTTGACTGTTGTATTAGACAGGATAGTCTAGATAAGCCACAGTAATAAAAGAACCCTCAAATCCCAGTGGGCACAAGAATGGTATCTTTCTCTTTTCCTTCATGCTTAGCCAGGGACTCTGCTCCACATAATTACTCAGGGATCCAGGATGCCAGAAGCTCATCATTCTGTAGCTGCACTGTCTGGGACAAGAGGTTACCTCAACTGGAACAAGGACAGAGATCGTCAAGAAGGGCACTGGGGCATTTTCTGCCCTAGCGCAGAAGTGGCATCTCTCATTTCTACTTCTGTTTCACTGCTCGGCCCTTGTCGCAGGGCTCATCTCATCTATAAGCATCAGCCCCGCACCTACTCACATGACAGCTGCTTCTCTCATCCTGTCTACCATTTCCGCGCTGGCCTGCCTGCTTCCCACTTCCACTTGCATGTGTATCATCATCGTGCTTTCGGACGTTGCACCAGGACAGGGGCCGTGCTGCCGCAGCCTGCGCTCAGACCCAGTCGCCATTGCTCATTGGCCAGGGCGCTCATTTCTGCTGAGCCCTTCCGAACCCTCAACACAAGTGGCTGCCAGTTGCTCCGCACCATCACTGGAGAGGAAGCTTATAGACTTTTCAAAGACTTCTAGGACACGGACAGGGAACAGGCTTGCTTGGCTCTATCTCTGTTGTTTCACTTCAGGGATAGACAGGAGACCAGCAGGCTCTTGGGCACGTCTCTTCTCACTGTGTTTACAAATACCCAGTCCGAGGGCTCCCGGGCTCCCAGTATTTCCCCCTGCAGTCTCTACCACTCTGGTTGGGATCAGAACAATCAAAGGAAACATGACTTCCTTCACAGCTAGCAGAGGCTGCCACACACAGACCGAAAGAACAGGATTTTTTTTTTTTTAAGGTAAGAAACAGAAATGCAAATCCTTCTGATCCAGGACTTTGGAATGGATCAGCCAAGATTTCTTCAGCAGATTTCACTCCTGGACCTGGGAAGGGAGTCTTTCTTCTCTACGCTCGATGACAAGAAGAGAGCAGTCTCATTAAAAATAATACTCTTTTTTTTTAAAAAAAAAAAGTAAATAATAATACTCATTTTTTAAAAAATAGACAATGTCCCTTTCCTGAAGAATTAAAGGAGTACAACCTCAGCAGGAAAATCCAGAATGTTCTCCCACCCAACCAGTACGACTTTGCTCACCATTTTCAGTTTCTTAAAAGCGTTCCCCTGAGCCCCTGGGGTCTCTGGGAAGAGGTCCCACATTAGAGAAGTCGGGGCAGGCTGCTGGCGGGGGTCCGGGTCCTTTTTCCTTGCTAAGCTATTTCCCAAAGCGTCTTCAAGTCCTCACGGCATGTGTACAAAATGAAGATCTGTTCTCCCTTCACCAAGAGGCAAGAAGTCTCCACCGGCAGAGGTTGTCGCTGCTGCTGCTGCTGCTGTTTGGAATGGGCTCAGCAGACGTAAACAGGGTCATCCGGGGCCAGGGCGGCCGGGTGTTCGGAAACAGAGCAGGCTTTGTGTGAGCTGCAGCGAGTGGCCGTCCTGAAGCGGAACACGGGGAGCAGAGCAGACGCTGACACAGGGCTCCCGAGGCCCCTAGGACCCCACTGGAGGGAGGGAGGTTAACTCTCTGTTTCAGGCGCCCATGGGGAGCACTGTTGCATGTGCAGGGCAGTCGGTAGAGAAAAGAACTTTAAAAGAAGAAACAAAACTGCCTTGGCTCGAGAAAGGGAGCCTCCCCAGGCACTCCTGTGGCAAGTGTGGAGTTGAGAGGCAGCCGAAGCAACTGGGAGTCAGGGGGAGTTTCTGGTAGATGATCAGATAGAGCTTTCTCGGGAGCCTACTCTCTAAACACCCTGTGCCTAATGGCCCTCCCCACCCCCTTCTGCATGGCTGGACCAGAGGAAAAGGGAACGGAGCAGTCTGGATTGCTCGTTCCCAACCATCCTCCCATCCTTAGGAGTGAGGGAGGGTGGTGGTTGGCAACACACTGGCACAGTAAAGTTAGCAGGTTGTTGACTCAGCACTGCCCCCGCGCGCACACCCCCCCCCTTCATTTACTGTGGGCACCCTGCACTAACAGCAGCCCAGGTGCAGTATCAGACACAAGGTGCTCAGGACCCACAGGTTTGCCATCCCCCCACCCCGCCCATCCACACTTGTGAGTTTGAACCCTATTCACAGCGACATTGAACAAGGCCACTGGTACTCTGCCTGCGCCCACCCGCCCCCACATCCTACATTACTCAGTGCCCAGCCCTGCCCTGATGCCACTGTGCCCTTCCCTCAGCTCCACCTCCACCCGGAAATTAATTGTTGGCTTGGCCCTTACTGAAGTGAGCCGGTCAAGTTTCCGGAAAGCCCGCAGAATTCAACTACCAGACTGACAGGAGGCGTAAAGGAAAAAGGCTCATTTTGCCCTTCAAGGCCTGGTTCCACGGGCCTCCTTAGGGTAGAGTTCAGAAACCAATACGGTGGTGGTGGCGGCACGCTCTTCGGAATATCCTAACACGGATGCTCTTCATTCCTCCAATCGTTGTTTTTCACTCTTTCCTTCCCCCAGGGATTCCTGTCAGCCACCTAGTTCTTTGCCGGATAGGAGCAAAACAGTGGTGGATGACACAGACTGGTTCCTACCAGTCCCTGCCTTCCAAGAGCCTTTCAGTCTATCAAGCGAAGCAAGACACCGTTCACATAATGCTGCCCATCGGTGGTCAAGAAAATGGTGTGACTTGTACTGAGGACGTGATGCCGCTCATGGGCTCGCACGTGACAATCGCAAGGATGGCGTGGGACCAGGCGGTCATCTGTTCTATGGCCCATAGGGTTGCTATGAGTTGGAACTGACTTGGTGGCAGCTAACAGCAACTAGGGTGAGAAGTGAAAGGGGTGTTTGCCGGTCCCGCTGATGGAGAATCCAGTCTCGCAGGTGGTTGCAATGTCACAAATCTTCTCTGTGTTTCAGGGAGGCCTTGCCAAGGTTATGCATCTGGACTGGCCATAAGCAGCAGAACACTGGAGGGGTCCCGAGCCCTGGTGCCCGGGTCAGAGGCCTGCGACCCTAGTCTTGATCTCCTGGAGGGAGGGGTGATGGGTGTGTGTGGCTGCAGTACCCAGCCCACTGGAGTATAAGTATGTGTGTGCAAGCGCACGCACATGTATGTTCAGTACTTTTGAAACCGGAGCCCGTGTTCAAAGGCACTTGGCAAGTGCAATGGTGTGTTAGAAATGAGGGTGTCACCAGGCACTGAACCGGCTCCACTTCAAAGACAGAACCCCCCGGGCAGAACCCTGGGCTCACTCAGGTGGAGATAAGAGCCTTTGCATGGGCTGCCCCCCGTGGCTGGGCCTTTGCCTCCCTCCCTCAGCCGGAGTCTCCTTCTGCCACAGGCCACGTCCTCCTACACCTCCACACGTCTGATTGCTTTACTCCCTCTCATTCAGCACGAACCTCCAAACACCTTGCTCAGGAACCCCTTGTCTGGTCTGGATTTATAAAACGGCATCCCAGGCGTATTGCTCCCTCCGGCTGGATAGGATAGAAGAATGGCAGAGGTGTGTGTGACCCAAAATACCCCGGATGGGCCAGGGCCGGGCTGCTAGCACTGTTTCACTCTGCAAGTGTGCCGATGAGAGGTGTCTCTGAAATCAAGAACAGAGTGCAAAACGCCCACGTGCCTCGGCCATGACACCATCCTCCTTGACGCTGCACACCAGGGTGAAATCTAGCGGCAGCCGAGGCCACTTCTTGTGGACTGAGGGAGGTCAGGAGCAGAATGAGGAAAGAGCTTGCTTGCTTTGTTTGTTCTCTTGGCTTTTTCCTTTGCAGAGGAGCTGTAGTCCTGAAACCCAGGGGCCAAGGGATAGAGTCAGAGATTCGATGAATGCCCGGTAACTAGACACAAAGATCCTCGAGTCTGAGCATACTCAGCTACGACTGGGAAAAGAGGTCAGAGGTTCATGTCTACCCAGAGGCACCTCAACAGCAAGGCCTGGTGATCTGCTCCCAGCGAAGCCTTCTGATGACTTGCTGTTCCTGGGGAGAGGGTCCAGAGGTTGCTTCCTCAGCATCTCAAGCTTGGCAGGTCGCAGACATGTCACCTGGTCATGACATTTGACAGACGAGGCCACCACGGAGTGGGAGATTAGGTCATTACTTTGCCCCAAATCATTCACTAGTGAATGGGTGAGCTTAATCATCCATCTCGTTGGTCCCAGTTGGGTGGGGTTCCCACTGCTCCACACCACGTGGCTGTTCTGGAGGGCCAGGGGTCCTGGTGTGTGTTCGGCTGAGATCCGTACTGTCAACCATTGGAACCCACCAGCCACTTTGTGGGAGAAAGATGGGCTTGTCTATTTCCAAAAACATTCACTGCCTCGGAAACCCACAGGGACAGTTCCACCCAGTCCTACAGGGTCCTCAGACATCGGCACGGGCTCGATGGCATCGCGTTCCCTTGGGTTTTTGAGGGCAAGGAGCGGCACGAGGTCTTTTGTTCTGTATCTTTGCACTGTGGTGCCTTGCTCATGGCGAGGGATGGGACTCATTGCGTGGACTCCAGGGCCAGGGATCGGTATGGTGTCAGCGACCAAGCTCCCGCCCGACAGGGAAGCCTGGAGCCAGGGGACCTCGGAATGGTAGTAAGAGCAGCAGCCGGCGAAGATATTGCTCATCTCCATCCTGTCTGCAGGGCGCGTCAAGTCCCCGTGTTAAAGGACAAGACATGTCCCAGGAAGCACAGCTTCAGAGCAGAGTGGCCCCGTGTCGTAGTCCAGTGGAGTCTCCTTGGAGCAGGGTCTGGTTCCCAGACCTCTGGGAAGAAAAAAAGCAAAACTCGCATGAAGTGAGAAGTGTTCTTGAAAGACTCGTGCAGTAGGACAAGCAGCTGTGTGGAGTCTCAGTCCACCAGCCAGCTTTTCTTGCAGTTGGCCAAGCAGGCTGTTGCTTCAGTTGGGAAGCCGATGAAACCACTGGTGGTCCCCTGGGCCAGAGATGCCCCTCCTAAAGCCTGAGGAGAGACTGGAAGGGCAGTGAGACTCCCTGGCCACATCCACACCAGGCCAATGTTCACTCCCTGGTATCTGAGTGGGGGAGGCCAGGAGACCCTCAAGGCACACACGCACACACCTCTCCGGCTTTTGTCTGTGTGTGTGTGTGCATATATGTGCTATTGACTTCGTGTAAATTAAATAGGCACCCATAAGACTAACCTCTTACCAAAAGCTGCCGCCTTAGGCTGCCGCTCTTGAACTTCTGACGCACAGAAACTGTCAGCTAATGATTGTTGTTTACACCGCTAAATTTGGGGATAACGTGTTACGCAGAATGGACGGCTAATAAAAGGGGTCCCTGGAGCAGCAGGAAGGAATGTGGTCTTGACCCAATAGGCAAGTTTCCCAGGGGGAGGGGGGGTATACCTTTCAGAAAGCGTCCCTCTTCAGCAGAGAAGAAGGGGCAAGGCTAACGGACAGACCGGGGAGGAGGCTCTGCGGTTGCCCAGGCAAAAGGACCCCCATTCCGACCAGGAGGCGGAAGGATAGAGACCACAGTCCCCAGAGACCCTTCTGCTACCAATGATCGGAGCTGACTGATCTGCCGAGAACAAAGTGTAGCCATCCCAGTCCTGGGATTAACCACTAACATTTCTCGAACATTGGATGTGTGCTAAATCCTAGTCTAGCGCCTTATAAATCCATTCTGACTCAGAGCAAACTCCTAGGACAGAGTAGTGTAGACCTACTCCTTAGGGCTTGAAGGCTGCAACTCTTTACAGAAACAGACTGCCACTCTGCTCCCAGGAGCAGCTGCTGTGTGTGAAGCACAGACCTTTGGGTTAGCAGCTGCGTGCTTACAGCACTGTGCAACAAGAGCTCCTAAGCACTTGCTGAAGCCCCACACTCACTGCCATGCAGGCGACGCTGGCTCCCAGAGACCCTCCAGGACAGGGTAGATTTCCCCCTGCGGGCTTCTGAGCCTGTGACTTTCTCCCGAGGAGCGGCCGGTGGTTTCAAACTTTGGACCTTGTAGTGAGCCGCCCAACGTGTGGCCACTCCATCACCAGAGCTCCTCTAAGCACCTTACCCAAGTTAACATAGTGACTCCCCAAACAACCTGATGCAGCCAGGTAAAGATCAATTGCAAATCGGTTCCGTTTCTCAAATGCCAACTACACGGTGAGGGATCGACGTTCATTCAGCTGCACCTGCAGCAAGCACGCCTTCCTCTGAGCCTCACCACCCGGAGCTACTAGGATGGATCTTCGAGTCAGCACAGGCCCTCAGATGCCCGCTGCAAGCTCAGGGCCCCCAGGATGCCCCATGTCTGAACACTGGAGGGGTCCCGAGCCCTGGTGCCCGGGTCAGAGGCCTGCGACCCTAGTCTTGATCTCCTGGAGGGAGGGGTGATGGGTGTGTGTGGCTGCAGTACCCAGCCCACTGGAGTATAAGTATGTGTGTGCAAGCGCACGCACATGTATGTTCAGTACTTTTGAAACCGGAGCCCGTGTTCAAAGGCACTTGGCAAGTGCAATGGTGTGTTAGAAATGAGGGTGTCACCAGGCACTGAACCGGCTCCACTTCAAAGACAGAACCCCCCGGGCAGAACCCTGGGCTCACTCAGGTGGAGATAAGAGCCTTTGCATGGGCTGCCCCCCGTGGCTGGGCCTTTGCCTCCCTCCCTCAGCCGGAGTCTCCTTCTGCCACAGGCCACGTCCTCCTACACCTCCACACGTCTGATTGCTTTACTCCCTCTCATTCAGCACGAACCTCCAAACACCTTGCTCAGGAACCCCTTGTCTGGTCTGGATTTATACAACGGCATCCCAGGCGTATTGCTCCCTCCGGCTGGATAGGATAGAAGAATGGCAGAGGTGTGTGCGACCCAAAATACCCCGGATGGGCCAGGGCCGGGCTGCTAGCACTGTTTCACTCTGCAAGTGTGCTGATGAGAGGTGTCTCTGAAATCAAGAACAGAGTGCAAA
>NW_022103915.1:97322492-97324755 GCF_000313985.2 Echinops telfairi
ACTGACTTACACAACGAGGAAAGTCCTGTACTTCTGGTGACAGCTCTATTGCATGTTACTGGTAAGTCGATTCCGACTCACGGAGACCCTTGGGGTGTTGTAATAGGGCTGCGCTCCCGAAGGTTTTCAGTGGTGGCTTTGTTGGAGAGAGGTAACCAGGCCTTTCTTCTGAGGCGCCTCTACATGGACCTGACCCTCCAACTTTGCTGTTAGCGGCTGAGCGAGCTCACTGTTTAGGAACGCCGGGAAGGCCCGTCTCATTTCAGCCTAGAGGCTGCACATGCAGAGGTGCACAGGCCAGAGGGTCCGGCAGGACTCTCAGACACGCATTGCTATCCTTCACCAACCTGGAAGCCCACCCAAGAGGCACCTCATTTGCATAAGCTCTTAGCTCTGGTCTGGAGGACTTATCTCGGACACTTCTATCACAAGGCTTTCCAGGTTATCTCTCAGGAACCAAGGCCACCGACAGAATTCCGTGGACAGAGTTCAATTTTCCACCGCAGCCGTGGGTGACCGTCTCTAATGAAGGAGAAAAAGGAAGCCCAGAAAAGCTAGGAAGCAGCAGAACCAGGCTTGAAACCCTGACTGCTGTGACTAACCTCACCGCACTGCCTCTGGATGGGGCCTGGGAAAGAGGCGGCGGCGAGGGAGGTGGTCCATGTGAGCTCCGGGGTTCCTGGCTGGACATGTAAGCGCTAGAGAGCCTTACATAAGGTAGAGGCAGATGGCTTGAAACAGGGGTCCTCAAACGTTTTAAACGGGGCCAGTTCACTGTCCCTCAGACCCGTTGGAGGGCCGGACTATAGTTTAAAAACAAAACAAAACTATGAACAAATTTCTATGCACACTGCACGTATCTTATTTTGAAGTAAAAAAACAAACGGGGCAAAAACCCAGCGGGCCGGATAAATGCCCTCGCCCGCAGGCCGTAGTTTGAGGACGCCTGGCTTGAAAACTATCGCCATTCCTGATCATGCTCTGCTCCCCTGCACACCTCGTTCTGTTGTTACTTAGGGGCCATCAAGTTGGTTCCGATTCACAGCGACTCTGTAGAACAGGACAGAACACTGCCTGGCCCCGCACGAGCCTCACAGCTGGTCATTGCTATTTGAGCCCATTCAGGAGCCACTGTGTCAATCCATCTTGGTGAGGGTCTTCCTCTTTGCTGCTGTCCCTCTACCAAGCACGGACTTCTTTTCCAGGAACTTGCTCCCTTCTGATAACATGCAAACATGCAGTGTGTGTGTGTGTGTGTGTGTGTGTGTGTGTGTGTGAGCTGTCGCATGGGCTGTAGAATCCATTCTGATTCGAGGTACCCAGAGGACCAAGTAGAACTGCCCCGCAGGGCTCCCCAGGCTGTGATGTTTTTACAGAGAAAGGTCACCTGGCCTGTCCTCCCGCAGAGTGACAAGTGGGTTCCAACTGCCAACTTCTGGGTAGCAGCCAAACGCTTAGCCACGGTGCCACCTCAGGTCCTTTGTACCCCGGAGGAGTTCCTTAATGGGAGCTGCTTCATGGACTCAACTCCAACCCAGCATGTGAAATGTAGAATAACATCCGGACAGGGCACCAGTCCTGCTTCTACCACACTCCAGTAAAAATAAACTTCTCTGTCCAAATATAGAGTGGCTAGAAGTGCCATGTTTTACAAGAGAAGAGGCAGTTATTTGGCATTAAAAATAGACAAGGCTTCCCTGCAGATCCGGGCAAGAGCATAGCATTTCCAAATGGAAGCACAGATGGATGGGGTGAGCGCCCCTCAGGCTGACTTAGCTATTGAAAAGACCCAAATGGAAAGCGATGTCCTTTGCCGGACCTCAATTTACTTGTCTGTCACACCATGAGGTCAGATTCCATGATGCAGTGGAGCTTAGAGTCATGCAAGTCCTAAATCCACAAGGGAATAAGTGTTCGCCAGGAAGTCCCCCTGCAACCGGCATGCCTCCGGAGATGCCACCTTGGTTTAAAACAAAAAATGGCCAGCCTGACGGCAGGGTGGAGCCGTGTGAGAGAGAGGCCGCTTGGGCGGCATCCATCCTTGGTGCCGTCTTGACTGTGTGTCAACAGTGGTCACGTCCTGGCACCTGTTCCCTTCCACTGGATGTTTTTTTAAAGACAGGATGATCTCAAGGACTTATTTGCAAGAAGTTTTCAGAACATCGAAAAACTGCATCGGTTGTACACTGGTACAGAGAGCAACTGGAAACAGGGAATTCAGGACAGATGAACCCTTCAGAACCACTGGTGAGAGTGGCGATAC
>NW_022103915.1:97325249-97327495 GCF_000313985.2 Echinops telfairi
GGCAACAAATGTACAACTGCTTGACACAATGGATGGATGGATGGATTGTGATAACAGTTGTAGGAGCCCCCAACAAAATGATTTTAAAAAAGAAAGAAAGAAAAACTGCATAGGTGAGAGACAGGCCTGGAAAGTTGTTTTCTGTCACAACACACCTGCTCGCTCTTCAAGGGTAGCAAGGGTCGTCCAAGGAGACTTTACCCAGCCCACCCTACAGCCTGTTCTTTCCCTGCAGACTCCTTTATGTTCCCCAATGCAAAGAATATTGGAAAGAATCATGATTTGAGTCCCTGGAGGATGCCACGGCTGCCATTTTGACCTGCTACCAGTTGCAAAGGGCGGGGTTCTTCAGGGAAGGCTTAGAGAGGTGGAAGCAGCACCTTCAGAGAGAAGGGTAGAGACCTATAGGAGGATAGGTTGAGAAGTAACAGCTTCACCTTCTGATATGTGTGTCATACAGATTTCCACGCGTTTGTAGTAAGACTATTTGACTCACCCTCAGGTGTCACACAGGAGGAACTGAGGCTCAGAGAAGGGATACATAGACCCTGCCCAAGACCATTCAGCCAGGTTGGCACTGAAATCCACGTTGAGGTCAGACTGACTCCAAAACCTTTCCACCCCATGACCCCCGAGCCTCGGCTTTGCAGCTTTCCGCGGTTAGAATCACCTTTCCCAGTCCTAAGAGGGTGAGGAGAACCAGCCTGGGGGCCCTATCTGACCTCCTCTGCCTGCCCCGTGGCCAGGAGGCCGCCGTCAGACCTGCCTCCACCCTCCATCGTTCTGTCCCTTTCTGACCCCAGCCGCACTCTACTTCTATGCTGGGTGCTGGGATTCACCACAGTGGCCACCCAGAACTCACAGGGATGGGGGTTTCTTAGGGATGTTCATGGGTGACCACAAGTCAGGATCAGTAGAGGGTCGATGGGAGCACCTCTTCTCAGCCAGAAGCCAAGTCTTCCTCCAGTCCTCAGCCTCTCAGTCCCGTGGTTCCTTGCCCTGTTCCTCCACGGATCAAGGAGTCCACCTGTTGCTCTGCCTCACCGTCCCATGGTCTCAGCGCGGCTCCTCTGTCCTGTCTCATGGTGTCCTTGCCTCTGTCCTGGAGTCTCCACTTCACAGACTCTGGTCCCCATCTGAGATCGCAAAGGTGCACGTCTTCCAGCGTTCCTGACTCTTTCCACAGAAGATGGCTTTGATGGGGGTGCGGTGTTTGCCTGGCAGCAGATCATACCCTCACGGAAAAGTCGAAGTCAGCCCCTCTGGTCTAAAATGCTACATTCCCACCCTGATCCCGTAACAAGAGAACGCCCTCCAAAGTGGGATCGCAGCCAGTCAGAGTCCGGGATTATAAGACCTCACATAAGGAACTCTGGCTAGAAGAGCCATACCGATGGACGACAACTCCAGAGATGTATCTGTATCTGATAGTGTCTCTGGTTCTGACAGCTTCTGAGATCCATCGACAGGATGGATTGACACCGTGGCTGCAACAATGGGCTCAAACCTAAGAACCATTGTGCAGAGGGCCCGGGATGAGGCAGTGTTTCTCCCGGTTATCCACAGGGTGGCTTTGAGTCACCATCGACTCGGACACCCAACAACACATCTCAGAGGGGCCAGAAGCCCTGTCTCCAGGGTCGTCCAGGAGTTGAGGGAAAAAAAGGTTAGGAGCCATTTCCAGGGGTGGATTACCCAATAGCCAAGGTCAGCATAGGGTTACCTGCACTCACTTCTCTGGGGTGAACAATTTCACATTTTTCTCACATCACAGTTCTGCTTCCAGGCCCGGCTAGCATTTCTCACTCTCCCAACTTCACAGCACCTTCCAACAGAACCTCTGAAAAGCAACAATCCCCTAAAGGGTCCAAGTACCCAGTAAGGAGCACACAGGCTTATCTATAGGGAACCATCTCCCATGGGCTTCACCACGTCTTTGATCTCCAATGTGGTAAAAAACTGACATAGTTAAGCACAAGCACACCTGTGCGTACCTGCCACTGGGCAATCCAATATGGTCCCTTGCATTTCTACCACACTTTTGTAAAAAACAAACAGACCAGCTTTGTTTTAAATGGTTTTATTAGAAACTGGTACCAATCGGCAGGGGGAAAGATACACATACTATCATATGCATGTGAAGAACATAAAGCCGATTACTCTGTACAGGTAAGCAACCAAAATCAATAGGGCTGCCCTCCCTCTCCTCATCCCTCTCCTGGGGACAGAGTCCAGGGACAACCAAC
>NW_022103915.1:97327895-97341007 GCF_000313985.2 Echinops telfairi
GCCCCCCACCCCTCCCCAAGCTCCGCCCCCCGCACCGATTGGAAGGAGGCCCCGCAGAGCCCTGGGCTGTGCTGAAGTCTTCGGTTGTTTTCTGGGCGAGTCCGGCCCCCCAAGAAAAAGAGGCAAACTTGTTAACCAGCACAGTCCCTGCGGCTCTCCTGCCTCTTGGGTAGGGGACAGGCTTCGAGGTGTGACGACCTTCCTGGAGTCCCCAAAAGCCCGCCTCCTCGGCAGGAGGGCCGCTGGAGGTGGAGGGGCGGTGGCGTGCATCTCTGCCTTAGCCGTGCCAGCCCGCCCTTGGCCCTGGCACCGGCCTCCTGAGTGCTGGGGTAGAACCACTCCCTCGGGGCTGGAGAAGGTCACTGCGAGGTGATCTTTTTCCGCCCCGGATTGAGCAAGAGAAGGCCGTCGCGAGGTGGGGGGGTTAGGGGTGGGGGGCAGCTGTCCAGACTTGGAAAGCATCCGGCGGAGGCAGATTCTGTCCAACTCCTGGCTTCTGGACACTTTCTCTCTGGGGTTCTAAATTAGAAGGGCTGTTTTGACCATGAATAGCGGGCTTCCCTTCCTCCAGGGCCTTCCTCCCCCGGAGGAGGGAGGTTCTCCGACCCTCTTCCCCCACCCTGCTCACTACCCCCAATTGGTCACAAAAGTCAGGTCAGGGCCCAGGTCAGACTCTCCGCCTTCTAAACCTGATTCCCCAGCCTCTCTGGACACAGCTGGGCTTCCAGGGGTGGGGGCAGTGGTCCCGGGGGAGGGGCTTGTCTCCTGAGGTTGGAATGTTCTGGCTCACACAGGCCAGGCGGAGGGGGAAGGGACCAGTGTCGATGACCAGGCCAATTAAAACAGCCAGCCAAGAGGAACCCCTCTCTGTCTTGCGGATATTCTGCCAGCTACCACCTGGGTTTTTTGGTGGGGGGCAAGGGGAACGTTAAGAATGGGGGACACTTTAAATCTTGCCCTGGCTGGCTTGACTGAGGATGGCAAGTGAATTCCTGGTCTCACACTGGATGGACAGTGTTGTCCATCACCCTCCACACGGCCACTGCCTGAGTGTTTAACAGGTTTGTCAAACTCCCGGTTAGTTCTCAGGACCAGCCACAGGGCATCTCTGAAGATGCCCGCTGTGCCTCAGTACCAAAGGCCCGGGCCACTTGCTCTCCCTCTCTCTCCCCCACGCACACACGTGTGGCAAATCCAGGTGGTCGGTCTGCAGAGAGGGCTTCCAAGTGGCCAGTATAAATAATGCTGGTGTCCTTGTGTGCCACAGCAACCGCCTGGCTCCGGGAGAGGAGAAACTGCCACCTTCCCTACACATCCATCCGAACAGTATGGAGACATGCAGGGAAGGCTAGACGTCACCACGGTCCAGGGCGTTCGGAGCCAGCCTTCTTGTCCGATCCCTGGGCTCCTTCTTGTAAGCAGGAGCCCACCTTCACAGCAGACAAACCATAGTACACACCCTGAGAATATAATTCTGGTAATACCGCCCAGAGAGGTATACTTCCAGACCATCCAAGCAGAACAAAGCAAAGGCGTAGACACAGTCTGAGGCCCCCCCCTCAGAGCCCCTGGGAGTCCATGTGACACCTTGTGCAAAATAGGAAAAGGCACCTCTTCCACAGGGGCAGATGCAGCCCCCAAGATGGCATAGTGACTTGGCAAGCAGGGCACAGGCTTGAGTTCCAATAGCTCCCTCCACACGCATGTCCCCACGGGTAGAGAACCTGCCCAACTGCACATCCCAGTTAATGTCCCCCTCAACGGCATGGAAGACCCCCTTCTCTGCAGGATCGGAGGGGCTTGGGCTTGTCTGGATTTGAGCATTCATCTTGGATTCCTTCTCTGGTTTCCTTGGGGAGCCTCCGGGGTCTTCTCTGCCCAAGAAAGCTGCCTTTTCTTGGGGCCTTGCTTCAATCTTTAGCACCAATGATGCCTCTTAGAAATGTAAAAAATAAACAAACAAAACAAAAAGACCTGTAACTGAATGTCTAGATGTCTGACTGAGAGATGCCCTGTGTCTTTTCAGAGAAGTCTGCTAGGAGACATGCCAGAGGCTGCTTTAAATGTCCCCCATTGGAGCCACAGCAGGAGCAAAGAGGAAGTTCAGAGGCAGCTGTGAGCCCGCTGAGTCCCAGAGCTGGCCTCTCTGGGAGCTGGAGGGAGACAGGAAATGTGTACCCGGCTTTGACAGTTGCACAGTGGAGTCGTTGCCTGTGTTACTGTAAAAGACACGCTTCCTCGGACAAATCCCCTGCCCTCCGCTTCTTCCTGTCACCCGCGAGGCGTGACAAAAGGAATGGGGCCAAGGAGGAAGAGGTACGTGGTTTCCAAGGAAGCCAAGGGTTAGGGTTCCTCCACGGCCGACTCTTAGAAGACAGCTGCCCTAGCTCCCAGACCTGCTGCGAACCGGTCCCTTTAATGTCCTGCAAGGGGCGGGGGGCGCGAGTGCAGTCACATGGCTGGGTGTTGAGGAAAAGGAGCTGCCCAAGCACAAGCTGCTGGAGACAGCACGATGACCGACTGTTCAGCACGTCCACGATTAACGCCCAGTTGGTCCAAGGCGGCAGTGGCTCTGCGCCTCAGGACTAACCCTGGGGCCTCCCCAGTAAGACCGAGTCAGATTTGAGGCCTCCCCAGAAGTTTGGTTCGCTTGACGGCACGTTGGAGGGGTCCTGGAGAAACCCAACCCTCCCTGAGGTCTGCTGGAGAAGATGGGCTGGGCCACACTCCCTAAGCCCTTGAGGCGGGCACTGGCTGGGCCAAACCGGAGCCGAGCCGTGGAGCTGACGGACTGGCCGAGGGAGGTTGCCTTATGCAGCTGGAAAGTCCTTGGCTGAGGCCCAGGTGGGGTACAGCAGCGTTGCCATCAAGATCGGGGACCCCCCAATCCACAGTGGGAGGCTGACAGGTCTGGTGGAATTGGGAGTTGCATTGGGTCTCCTTTCCTTAGCCTAGTTTCTGGGGAAAAGCGACAGTCCAATCCCCAGAGGACAGCACGCTGCGCTGGTCATTTGGACCGCTGGCAACTGATGAATCTGCTTGTCCGGGCTTGTGGGAGGTCCCACCATCACAGACGCTTCAGCCTTCCTTCAACAGTGTCTGACCAAGGCCTCTGTTCCTTCCTGGTGGAGGCCTTGAACGGGGGGGGGGGATCCCATTTGGGTATGTCTTATATATACACAGAACAAAAATGCAAAAATTAAAAAACACACACACACAAAACAAAACAAAGGAGGGAAAAAATAACCAAAGGCGGCGTGCCAGTCCTCCCCGATGTCCCTGTTGCAGGTGGAGCTCCTGGTGTCCCACGTGAAGAGGGCAGCCCAGTCTCACCTGGGACCTGCCCCATTCCTGTTCTCATCTCCGTTCAAAGCGAGGTTGTGAAGGAAAAGGAGCACCTGCCGCCACCCGCGATTCCGGTTCTGCTGGTGCTGCAGGGACAACACACACACAGACACAAAAATCAACAGAGCTCCCACACGCAACCGCCCAGGGCTCGCTGCCCTTTCAGCGCTCTGCGTCTGCCCGTCCGTCTGTCCTCGCAGGCCTTCGGTGAATCCTATCAGTACAGCAAAGAGGAGGGAGGGGGGGGCAGGGGGGGGGGCTGTTGGGGAGAGAGAAGGCCAAGGAGGAGGAGGAGGAGGAAGAAAAAGAGGAGCTCGCCTAAAACAATTGCAGCTTTAACCTGAGAAAGAAAAGACCAGGCTCTTTCTGCACTGTGCACAAGAGGATTAGACTTTTCCCTTGCTCGCAGGATTTTCCAGAGTTTAGCCAAGTGCTGCTTTTAATCAGATTGGCTCCTGAGCCCCTCCAACCTCAGCTGCCTGAACAACAAACTTTCTTCAGAAAGAAAGAGAAGTGCCCCCTCCCTCTCCCCCCACCCCGCCTTCCAAAGCAACACAGAGAACAAGGGGGAGGGGGGCGGAGAACCTCCATCTGCAAGTGATTTGACACTGTGAAGGTCAAAGGGTTAATCTTCAATTTAAACCACACTGCTGAGGCAGCAAAAATCTGATTTCATCCAGCGCAAACACACACGGACGGACTGACACACACACACACACACACACACACACACACACACACACACACTCCCTTCCCAGCATCTCCAGCTCAGTGCCGCCCTTTTTTATAGCGGCTCTTGACAGTAAGCCATAAATAATCCCTCTTGGAGCGCGTTCCTACCGACTGGAGCCAATTAAACGTGAAGCAAGAACATACTTCAAAACAAAACAAAAACAAAGAATGCGCACCACGTCCCGGGGTTATCCCGGGTCCTCCTGTCAGGCAGGGAAACTGGGAGCAAAATCCAGGGGTCAGCGGCTCACAGGAACCTTTTCTCTAAGGCCAGCAGAGGCCCCAGGGGTCTGACGGGTGTTGGGGATGGGGACAAGCACTCTCCCCTTGGCAGGAGGAGGGTCTTTGTTCTCTGGGGAGGTGTGTGTGCGTGTCGGGGGTGCCTGTCCCCAGTGGACCTCAGTGGAATGAAACCCTGGCGTGCAGAAAGGAGCTACGACAGGCCAGACCTGGAATTCCTCAGGAAGTGAGTTTATGGGATGTGTCCCAAGGCTGGCCCTCTCTTTGGCTTCTTTAACCATAGCGCTAGCCCCCACCTGTCAGATGGAGGGACGATAGAGTAAGTCGGTGGCAGAACCGGAGCCTGAGCCCAGACCTGGATTCCCAGAGCACCTTTAGGGCCTGCCACCAACCAGCCTTCATGACCCTCCCCAGGCAAGAGCCCAGAGGAGGGGTGTGTGCAGGTGCCACGGCTGATCAGAGCACCCTCCCAGCCCAGGTGAACATAGCGCGTGCGCGCGCGCGCACACACACACCACCTTCCGTGGCAATGACTCCTCTTCCGGTTGGGGAAGGCAGCCTGGAAAACAGAGCGCTGCGAGCTCCAGGGCCCCAGGAGAAGAAGGGAAGTGGGGTGTGCCCCAGGGGGAGGCCGATGGATGGAGACCATGGCTTCCTTGTGTTTTGTAAACAAAGATGAGGAAAAAGTGGAAACACACCGAGCCCCGCAGTGAAAATGGACCGGGCTGCAGGCCCAGGCTGTCTCCCAGCGGCTGAGTAAAGCAGCCCCCCACCCTGACCCCTCCTCCCCTTTGGCTCCCTGTCCCGCATAGCTGCTACTCTGGACAGGTGCAGAAGTCACACCGTGGGACCGAAGGAATAGCCAGGAAAAACCTGGATCCCTGGAGAGGCCAGTCGGCTGAAATTCCAAGCAGCCTCAGGTGCCCGTTTGAAAAAAGCCTGCGTAGCAACACCAATAATGATCCTGACTGTGTGGTGTCAGCCCTGGAGGCCACCAGGAGCTCTGTTCTCAGACCGGGGGCTCTGTTTGTTTGCAGGGCGGGGGCTCTGTTTTCAGGGTGCCACACTCTTGCTTCTCCCAGAGTGTTCCCTTGGAGGAGCGGCCTACAGGTCTATCAGAGTGTAAGAAGGTGTCTGGGTGGCACCCACCCTTAGGTGCTTGGCTACTAATCTAAAGGGTGCTGTTTCAAAGCTGCCTAGCAGTGTGGCAGAAGAATGGCCCAGAGATCTGCTTCTGTCAAGACTAAAACCAAGAAAATCCCACGGAGAAGGTCTACTCCCTAACAAACACATGGGACAAGACAGACTTGGGTTGGGGAGTGGAGTGGGCGAAACCCCTCCCTGTGTGCACTAAACTCCCT
Source organism: Echinops telfairi (assembly GCF_000313985.2). Taxonomy (NCBI): domain Eukaryota; kingdom Metazoa; phylum Chordata; class Mammalia; order Afrosoricida; family Tenrecidae; genus Echinops; species Echinops telfairi. The sequence goes on from NW_022103915.1 coordinate 97,333,574, forward strand.
GAGAGACCCTATGTGGTGGTGGTCCCTATCACCATACTTTATACTGGAGACAACAGGGAGGTTAGGAAGTGGCTACGTGACCTAGACCTGGCTCTAGAGCAATGTCCTCACTTACTGCCACTGTGCTGAGTGTCACCACCCGACTTGCTTTGTATCAAAGCAGACCCTCTAGCCTCACCTTCACTACAGCCAAATTCACTGCCATCAGTCCACTGTAACTCATAAGGACCCTAAAGGACAGAGCAGAACTGCTTCTGTGGGTTTCTGAGAATGCAGCTCTTTAACAGGAGTAGAAAGTCTCGCCTGTCTCCCACGGATCGGCTGGTGGTTTTGAACTGGCAACCTTGCAGTTAGCTGCTCAACTCGTAAGCCTTTACACCACCAGGGCTCCCGCTTCACTACAGCATTAAGTAACAGCTAACCTCAAAACATCCCAACAGCCAAGGAAGGGAAGGGAGATCACAAGGTCGATGAGTTAAGGCATGGGCCAATCCCATTTCTGTATACCTCAGTTTCTCCCCGATTCCCCTAAACGAGGCCACCTGCTGACTGGGTAACTTGCTGAGTCCCTGGGGAAGAGGCACAGGGGCACCTTCACCCTGTAAATTGGGAATGTTACAAAAGCAGCTGTGGGTCAGACTGGAAGGCAGAACCACAGGCCAGCAAGAGAACCTTTTCTGGGCACCAACCTCAAGCCTGTGAGACCCAGGTTTTACTCCTGGTCCTGCCCTGAACTAGCATACGGCCTTGGAAAACTCGTCCTCCCCTTCAGCGTTGTTTCCTCGACTCGAAACTGACGGGGCTGGACCAGATGATGCTGTGAGTCTAACACGAGTTACAGTCTCTCGTGACAGAAGAGGACTTTACCCACAGTAGGGTGTGTGCTGTGTCATGGAAACTTCTGGACAGCAGAGTCCGTAGGAAGAGGGGAAGGATCATAAATCACCTAAGTAAAGAGCAGGAGGAGCCAGACCCCTCCTCCCAACCAGACCCGAGGGCTGGGGGTCTTCTACTCACAGGTGGGCCTGGGGACACAGTACAGGAAGTAGGAAGTAGGACACACAGTACAGACCCTCAGGAGGATTTGGCGCCCAGCCTCTCCCTGTGAGAGTCCTTTGAGCTCATGATTCGGCAAGGAAGACCCTATGGGCAATGGCTACATGACTGGACCAGGAATCAGGGAGGTCAACATTAAGCTGGGCCCTTCCACCAGCCTATCTCTGTCATCTTATCAGTAAGATGAAGGTGTCAAATTGGATCCATGGTTTCCAAATCTGAACCGGTCAACAGAATTAACCAGTGGAGATGCTGTTGCAAATGCAGAGTCCCTGGGCCCCAGTCAGACCAACGGGGTGAGACAGGCTCTAGGGGAAGGACCCAGGAACTCATATTTTGAACAAACCCCTTGCATGATGTTTTTAAAAACCAGGGGTACCATGTTTAATGTTATATATCTTAGTCATGTTCAGTGTAGGAAAAAAAAATGGGAAAAGGTAAGAAACGGCCAAGGAGAAAATAACGCCAGCCAGAGTTCTACAGCTTGGAAGAAAACACTTAGAGACTTGGCCTTTCCTCCACTCGCATCTCACCAAAGTACGGATTTACTCCAGTGGGCCAAACCCCAGGTAAATCCCATCCAGGTGGTTCTGCATGGCTCCCAAGCCACAGACAGGCACTTGGAAACCACAGAGGCCCTTTCCAATGCTAAGGTGAGCTGTCGGTCTGGAGAACAGGTTGGCTGTGTGAACGCTGGTGTCCAACAGGCTGCTGCAACGGCACAGTCCGAGACCAGCTGAGGGGGCCTGCGACGCCAGTCCCACCGTGGACCCAGGAAACGCCCCACATATTCCCCCCAGTCTGCTGCCACCCAAAGGCCCCACAAAGGCCTTCTCCCAGAAGGAAGCCAAACTGCCTTGCAGCAGGGGGACAAATGCATGCTTTAATTATACGGACGGACAGAGAAGAGAGAAAATCGTTTTCTAAAAATTAAACACAAGAGCCTAACTGAAACGGAAAGAACAGTGATCTGAAGGGAGGCCGGGGAGAGAGACAGTGCGGAGGAAGGAAATCGACATTCACCGAACAGGACGACGTATACAGCGACGCCCAAACACCACAGAGAATTGTCAGGGAGGAGGAAAGGGGAACCAGGAGAGAATATGTTGGCTTCTGACACCCGGGCACCCGGCCCAGCGACCTGCACTCAATCTGAGATCAATGAACGCCACCACTACCATCCCACCGGCCCCCTATACACACAGAGCAAGGTCCAGCTCTCCCACACTCTGCTGTTGCTTCCTGCACAAAGTGTGGGGACCTATGGAGTGGGGTTCCCAGAAAATGCAAGTCAGGATGACGGTGGGATGGAGGGTGGGGGGGGTGACATAGTGATGGGACTTTTTTCACTTTTTACCAACGCCCTCAAATCCACAGGGCTGGGAGGGGAGGGTTGGACCCCAGGTGGAATACACGGTTAATATGATTGGCTGTTCCCTGAAAGGTTGGCGGTTCGAGTCCACCCAGAGGCACCGTGAAAGACAGGCCTGGCGATCTACTTCTGGAACACGCTTGTGGTTCTTCTCTGGGGCGTGGGGCTCTCCAGGAGTTAGATTAGAGGGCAGGGGCAAGGCCTGGAGGGAGAGAACAGAGGTGAAGACCCCCACACCCGAGGGACCCCCCTTCACCCCCACCCGGCCCCGTGGTGGTAGAGTGCACAGCCTGGCAGACAAAAGACCCCAGTTCTCCTCTGGGCCACCCTCACTTGCTTGCTGCGATCAGAGAATGAAGACTGTCAGTCCACAAGTGTTCCAACCACCCCTACTATGCACAGAGCACCACCACTGAGTACACGCTCACTCATCTCATCTGTCGGGGAACATGTTGGGGCGCAGAAGAGGTATTCCACCAGTGCACACAAGCTGTACTGACTGCAGCAAAGCCAGCCCTGCATGATAACCTGCTTGTCGGAGGCCAGGAACTGATGTCTGGCCAGGTCTAAAGACTAGCTCTATGTGATAGCATCGGCCTCTGGCCTGGGGAGAGGCCCAACTAGGAAAAGGCTTTTTTTCCCCTTCTGCTTTTCTCCCAAGAGCTGGCGGTGCTGTCTGACAAGGTTGGATTACACGAATCAAACTCAGCTTCATCCCCGTTGGCCTCTGCCCTAAGCACAAGAGCAGTCCCTGCCCTCCTGGGATAAGAATCTCCCTGGCCCTCTCCCCTGGGGGCTCTGTGTGTCACCGGCAGCAGATGCTTCAGCAAAAGCTAATTTACACCCGGAGAATTGGAGAACAAAGCCAGGGAATGCTGCACCCCGGCTTCAAAAGAACCTAACAGGAGATGAGACGTAACCCGACCCAGCAGATAACACGCGATAATAATATCTCAAACCTGGACTGCACAGCCCTGCGTGCTAGACAAAGCATGGGCCTGTCTTCTCATCGGATCCCCACCAAGGCCTGGGGCCTACGGAGAGCGGGTACAAGGAAGCCCATTTTACAGATGGCGAAGACGCAGAGAAGCCCCTGACTTCGGCCTCCAGAGCCAAGTTCATTCACTAAATCATCACTGTGTGTTGATTCTGGTGACGAAGAGTCTTCGCCTTTTCCCAGGGAATCACAGGGAATTCCCTTGTACGTTTACAGACTGTTTCCAGATCGTTGACTGTGTCGTAAGGATGCTGTGGGCCAGAAAGATCAACCTTTGAAGATCAAACAGAAATGAAGCTGAAATTATGCGCTCAATTTCTTTAAGGTGCAGAACCGTCGGTAGTAACCGACTTCCCCGGAAGAGACAGACGGGCGCGCTAAGTGAAGCTTGCTTTTGGGCCCCTTCCCCGCTCTGGGCAACCCCTCCCCAAGCCAAGGCTGAAGGACAGTCTTGCCACTGAGGATGAGGCCGCCGAGGTCCGAGAGACTTTAGGAAAATTCCACTTGGAAGCACTTGGGGCGGCGTTGTTGTTCAACGCCCCCAAGCTTTGATCATGCGTCCAGCTGAGTTATGGGGGTACAGGGATGATTAAGATAGACGCTCGGCCTTCCACGGTTTTACAGTCTAATGGGAAGAAAAGAGAAGAACACAAAACTAAGTGCACACGAGAGGGCTTTTGAGAAGTTCACGGGGAAATTCCATGACCTTTACACTCCTTTTGGTTTGTTTCTCCGCGAACTTTTTGAAGCCCCTCACGTGAGGGAGAACCAGGCCAGGAAACCAATGGGTGCTTTCCGACATCCCAGCTTTCTGGGAGGTGCTTCCTGAGGGGCAGGTATGGGGTGGTGGGAAGACCATGGCTCTAGAACCAGTCCGATCCATACGGCTCCAGGCTCAGCCCCTTACAGGGTAACTTTGGGCATGTTATCTAGGAGGGAAGATGGGGGGGCCTGCCAGGACACACAAAAAACACTGGGCCCAGCGGCAGCATCCTTCCCTCCCAAGCGCCCGGAGGGGCCGCTCACTGTGCGGCTGAACGCCTGCTTCATCACACTGGGCTCGCGGGGGGGCTGGCCCAGGAAGGCCACCTTCCCAGCACACGTATGACGTCCTGGGGAAAATCCCTGACGCTACACCCCGAGATGAGCCATGGCGGCCAGGGCCCAGCTGGGAATCCACACAGAAGCCACAGCAGTAAAGCTGGCAGAGGGACCCAGAACCCACGGGGGCAGCCTGTGAGGCTGGCATGGGCCTCCTTCCCCAGACTGCCTCTGACCCGGACGTCCAAGCATCAACCAACAGGCAACGACGCAAACAGAAAGGAGAGCAAAGCATTCCTGGGCAAGGACCCCCCACCCCCGGCCAGCAGAGCTGAGAGGACGGTGGCAAAGCCACCACTGCCACCACAAGCACTTCTTCAAGGAAGGAAAGGCAGCCTTCGGCCAGGTGGCTCTCAAAGGAAGGCAACCACGTTTCCTTTTCCACACCCGAGGCCACTGGTTCCAGTCCCGGGGCGGCACTGTCCCCACCCTGAGCTGGCCCAGTCCCAGCTTTCTGGGCCTCCATGACCTGCGGCGAGGGTTCCTGAAGCCTTCCCTGGTTTCCCCAGGGAATGGCTATGTGTCCGTTTTCCTCAGTCTGAGAACACAAGAACTCAGCTCACCGCCACCGAATTGATGTCTGACCTTGCACGACCCTACAGGGCAAGGGAGAACTACCCCTGGGGACTGCGGAGACTGCCACTCTTTACGGAAGTAGAAACGCCTCGTCCTTCTCCTGAGGAGTGGCTGGTGGTCACGAACTGCTGACCTTGTGGTTAGCAGCCCTATGTATCACCACTACGCCCACCAGGGCTCTTTGGACCAGCTCCATCCATCAAACTCACGGGCGACTGCTTCAGGGCTCAGGAGGGGAAGAGTGTGGTGGGGGGGCCCTGGTGAAAGGGAGGGGATAAGGGCATGGAGGAGGGGCCAGGCCGACTGTGGGTGTACACAGCAGCCCAGGAGAAGGGGCGACCAACATGAGGCCTGGCTATTGTCCTGCCTGGGGTCAGTTTCCTGGACTGGACGGGACAGGGCAAACTGGGCAAGGGAGACAGCTGGACCCCTCCTGTTCTTGTTCTGGTCACGGAGCATGCCCTCTGGGTGGCCAGATGAAGATCGAAAACAAACCAAACACTTTTCTTTATCCTTCTCTCTGGGTCTCCCCCAAGCCCCTGCTCCGGCTCCCCTCTCCTGAAAACACAAGCCAGCCTCCCCCCCCTTGACCTGCCTTGGTAGGGAGGAAAATGCATGTTGGGAAGGATGGGCCCTCCTCCTGGAAGAGAGAGTCCTCAGGTGCAGTGGGGGGGGGGCGGGGGGATATGACTCGGCCTCCAGTCAGCCACGCTGATGACTCAGAGCTAAATATAGCGAGCCATGTAAACAGAGCCAGCCACAGAGCAAACACAGGGCCAGGGCGCCAGTACATGCTCTCACGCACCCCCACCCCCACCCCCATGTCTGTCCCCTAGCACTATCCAGAGGTGGACCCGAGGCTCCTGGGACAGAGGCTGGCTCTCTAGGGACCCTTCTTGGGCTAGGGTGACTCTCTGGGACCCCCACCCAGGCCTGCTGCATTCAGAGCAACCTCATTAGCCACTGACTGAGCTTCAGAAAACCCCTCACCAACAAGGACAGCATCCCCACGGGTCAGGGCAGGAAGCAGTCAGAGGCTGCCTGAACAAAGGAGCCAGGCTGCCGGGCAGGGAAGCTGCTAGATAATCACCCTCACAAACGACTTGCGAGTAGCTTCCAGGAAACTTCCCCAAGAACTCCAAGTGGAATCTAGAGTTCTCTTTTAACACATTTCTCAAAGAGGTAAGTGGTCCATACCTCAGCACTTACATGCTGACAATGTGCCAAGAGTTTTCCTATCAGCTCTGCAGGGTACATATTAGATACCAAAGCCCATGAACCCAAAACAGAAGAAAAGGCTGAGCTGGGAATCTGTTTTAACCTCAATCTGCCTCCCAGCCGAGGATTCCTTTGGTGATAAATTGTCACGAAAGAGGGTCTAAACAGTGGCTTAGGAAGCTTCCAGGCACTACCCCAGATTTCCAAATCTGACCATCCTCAATGGAGCCACTTCTGGTCTGAGTGAGAGGCAAGAAGAACCCAAAAACCTCCTTAACTTTACTCTTAAGGAGTCTTGGTAGCACAGTAGGCTAAGCGCTGGGCAGCTAATCACAAGGTCGGCAGTTCAAATCCACCAGTCCCTCCAAAGGAGGGGCTTCTATGAAGATTTACTCTCTGAAAGACCCCCATGGAGCGGTTCTACTCTGCCCTGTAGGGTTGTAGCTTTATTCACTCTTTGATAGCTCCCATTGGGGGAAGATTCTTGGCTTCTTAGAGTTGCCCAGAAATACGTCCACATATTTCGGGAGGAGGCCACGGGGACAGGGGACTTTCCTAAAAAGAGGGTTACCAGCTACTGCCCCTTCTTTGGACCACGTGGGAGGAGACCAGAGAAAAGGAAAGAGGAAGAAGTTGGCATCCCATCCTGTGGGCCAGGGCAGCCTGGGAGCACCATTAGGAAGCACACCTGCACCCCATCCTTCCGTGCAGAAGCTGGACAGACACACAAACACCTGAGCATCACTCTACAGAGCCCAAGTCAAGGGAAGGTTGCAGGCAGCAGGCCATGGGCATCACCTGCCGCAGCTGCTCAGCCCACAGAGAAGCAGAGGGTGACCTCCACTTCTGGTCCGACCCACGGAAGGGTTGAGTGTGCAAAGAGGCCTGGAGACGCTTGTCCCTCCACTCCTCCTGCCGCCAGCGGTCTTCCTGCTTTGGAGACCCCAAAGAGCCAACAGTGAGCACTCACTGCCTTGGACCTTCTGCCTCCACTCAGACTCTTGGTCCAGAGGAACCACTTGGAACCAATCAAGTGGGCAGAGAAGCTAGACCTGCACCCAGGGACAGACGAGAGGACTTCTGGCCCATGAAAACAGACACCCTGGGTGCGATG
>NW_022103915.1:97341763-97355785 GCF_000313985.2 Echinops telfairi
CCCCCCCTACGGGCCACTCTCTGGTCCCAAGACCCTGTTCCAGATCTGAGGAGAAGGATGGTAGGCAGGTCTCCACAATATTCTTGTTGCTTCTTTCTGCTCTCTCAACCTAGCCCAAAATGATGGGGCGGGACCATCCTTGTCCAAGGGGGGATGAGTGAAACAGGAGCTCGGGGAGGCCACTCCGCTCAGGAAACGGCTCACGGGAAGCAAGGGGATGGGAAATGAAATGTCACTAGATAAGAACAAGTGTGGGAGCTGCTCAGACAAAAGGAATAGCAAGTGTGTGCCTGGAGTCCTGGGGTTGTGCACATAGTCCATGGCCCCGGCTGCTAGTCAAAGGCTAGCAGTTCAAGTCTACTGGGCAGAGTCTTGGAAGAAAGGCCTGGTGAAGAATCTGGGGACAACCTAAGATCAGTTGGTGTAACATAGTGCACGGAGACAATGTTCGACAGACACTCGACTGTGCGTCATAACAACTGTGGCCTTAAGAGCTCATGAACAGCCATTTAAGGTGCAGATGTTGGCTTCTTGTTTGAAGCCAAAACAAAAAAACGGATGTCAATCAAAAGGCATCAGGAAAAACACTTAGTCCAGTGGGTTACCAGAGGACGTGACTGTGGTCCTCTGTGGGCCTGAGGCCAGAAGAATTAGATGGTGCCCTGCTACCACTGCCAGTTTCTCTGAAAAGGATCACATTAGAACATCCAGGATAGAGCAGGAGAAAGATACGGGGGTGGGGAATATCCCAAATCCGAAAAGAAAGCAGGCTTATTGGCCAGATAAGGACTGGTGGAATCCCCAAGACTATGGCCTTGGTCACCCTTCACGTCTGGAATGGAACAGAACCCGTGTTAGAACAATCAAACATTTCAGATCAAAAGGGCAGCACTTACACTCCAGGGCAACGTGCAGCGGGCGAGGAACGGAGGGGCAGGAAATGGGCAGTGCGGGAGGAAACAGAGGAAGTGGTGCTGCTCCAGGGGAGTGTGAGCCGGAGGGAAACACAATGCGTAGGAAGCTCCGAACGGGAAACTGATGGTCTGTTCTGCCAACTTTCACCTAATTCATGATACAATGTTAAAAAGGAAAAGGGGGGAAAGAAAGAAAGGAAAGCCCCTGGTCATCTACCACTTGTGAACACACTTTAGAGGGGTTCCCCCTAACCCACACAGGGCCGTCAGGAATCAGAGCAGCTCGGCCATTGGTTTACTATGTGCCTGGAATTTCCAAGTGTTCTCCCACTGGATTTTCACAATAAAGTTCTGCCTCCTTCCGCCTGTTCCTTAGAAAGGGCAGTCATGGGTGCCCTTAGAACAGTCTCCTGTCCCAATGGCATCGCCTTAGCTCCAATTTACAGAAGGAAACAGGCTCAATGAGGCCAAGGGATCTCCCGGTGGCTGATAGGCAAGGGATGGTATCTACTCTTCGGTCTTTTGGCTGCATCCAAACCCTAGAGACTTAATTCTTTCTTTCCTAAAGCCTAGAGACTTCATCCTACAGCACTTCCTTTCCAGTCCTTCAGTGTCCCTAACTATGAAGATGAGGGAAATTAAAAACAAAACAAACACAAACCCACTGCCATGCAGCAGATTCCGACTCACAGCGACCCGACAGGACTGGGTAGAACTGCCCTTCCGGGTTTCCGAGATGGCAACTCTTTACGGAAGTAGAAAGCCTCACCCTTTCCCCATCGAAAGGCCGACAGTTTCAAACAGCTGACCTTGTGGTTAGCAGCCATGAAGATGAGGGCAGGGGATAGGAAAAGAAGATCAAGGATAAGCAAGGATGCAGGAGGGACAGCCGAGCTTTCTAGACAGGAAACAGCAGACCACCATCAGACCATAATCTACTTTTTGCAACCAGGTGCTAAAGGGGTCTCCTCAGTGGTTCCTTGGCTGGTAGCCATCACCCTGGCCCTGCCCAAAGTCTGAGCTCCCGCTGCAGGTCTGTGAGAAGTTCCTGAAGAGGAGTACAGAGAGCAGAGGACTCCCAGGAGCATTCTCAAGGAGAAGTGGGGCCTTGCTCTTTGTCATGGAAAATCTGAGAAAACAAGCTGTTTGAGCTCAGAAGGAAGGCCTTCTTAGCTGCCTCCTGCAACAGCAGGTGGAAAAAGTAGGCAGATGGCAGGAAGGTAGGGGGCACACCGGGAGCTCAGGAGCCAGTGTGCAGGTGGGATGCAGGGAGAGTGGAGCACAGCACCTCCTCTAGGGCTAAACAGCAAGACCTCAGGCTTAACTCGCCCTCTTGAAGTAGGGGAGATGAGGCCCAGGACCACAGAGTGGGGTCAGGCGGTTCCATCCTGAGCCAGGGCACAGCTGGGCAAGGGAGGCCACCCCGCCTCCCCGCAAGCCTGCAGGGACTCCCCAAAGGATAGGGGACATTCTGAGCTGTTGAGAGAGGGCAGAGCCACCACAGATGAAGAAAGCAGTCTGCTGCCTTAAAGACCCACAGTCAGCTCTGAGCTGCCTCCACCACAGACCTGCCTAAGTAGGATGGAGTGAATGGGCAGGAAGAAGCCCAAGAGAATGAAACCAAGAATTAGAGTGAGTCCACACAGGGGCTGAAGGGGAAAGTGGCAGCCAAGTCTCCACACAGCGCTCAGAGGAGGTCACAGGGCCCGGAGCTCTGGGCCAGAGGAGGCCAGGGTAACCCTTCTGTGTCAGCATAGGCTGTCCTCCCTTCCTGATCCCTAACTCACCAGGGAAGCCCACAGAGACCAGGGCTAGCCCGACTTCTTCCCGGCACACTTCCCTCTGGCCCCTTCGGCAGTAGCAATAACTACATTGAACCTCTGAAGGGTTCTTCTGAGCAATGTCAAAGTCAATGCCCATCCCACGTCCATGGCCATGGTTTGAGTTTGATTGTTATTGATGGGAAGTGTCATTGAGTCAGGTCCCCAACTCATGGTGACCCCGAGTACCACGGAAGGAGATGCCCCAGGGCCCACACCCTCCTCACGATTGGCTATGATCCATAGGGTTTCCATAGGCTGAAGTTTGGAATGGGGTCAGCAGGCCTTTCCTCCTTGTCTTAGTCAGAAAGCCCCGCGGAAACCTGTTCCACATCAGCGCAACGCTCAAGCCTCCAGCTACACACTAGTGGTGGGGCTGTGCATGAGGTAGACTGGTCAGGAATCGAACACGGGTCTCCCGCATGGAAGGCAAGATTTCTACCAAGGAACCACTGCTGGCCCCCATAACTCTCCTCCAGTCACCTGCATGACCTACCGAACCTGAGGGTCGGCTGGCCTGTGGGGACTTTGTCGCCGGATTTCCTGACAGACAGCTAGACGGACAGATGCACAACTCACTGGGAGAGGGTCACCAGCCTGGTTGGTAGTGGATGCATGGCCAGAGGGCATGCTTTTACTTCCAAAGTGGCTCTCCTACCAGGGATCCAGCTGTCCAGAAAGTTAGTGGGGCCTGGAGGGGAAGGGTTAAGTGGCTGGGGCAGGCGGACAGCAGCAGCAGCAGAGCCCGGCAGCCTCCAGTCAGTGGCACGGCAGGCTCCCGCAGCACAGCACGAGCCTGCCAGCCGCCGCCTTTGTTGATGGGCTCTGCCACATGCTCGGCTGACATGAGATGCTCCGCCCTGGCGGGGCTGGTGCCAGGCTGCTGGCCAAACACCCGGCCAAGCGCCCGGCCGCCCGCTGGTCTGGAGGCTCTCCCAGAGGCACACTCTCCAGAGTCCAGGCCCCAGTCAGTTCCCAGAGACAGAGAGGAGCGGCCTCCCCAGCTGGAAAGTGTCAGGTTACAACTGGTTCCACCACTTTTCCCATTCAGGCCTCATCCCTCCACTGGGCTACCCACTTCCCACCCAGTTGCGAACCTGGCACACCCCACCCCACACTGTCTGGTCTCTGCAGCACCCTTGGTGGTGGTGGTGGTGGTGGTTGAGGGGGAGGGTTCTGTGAGCGGGCAGACCTTAGAGAGAACCCCTCTGTCAGACTCCTGCACAGGAAGCCACCCCTTCCCAGCAAGCAGTCATGGCTCTCCCAGCATCCTGTTCTCCTGGTGCCTGAGCTAAGAATGGGCAGATGACCAACTTAGAGCTTAGATGTGAAGGCAGGCATGCTCAGCCAGCCGGGCCCATCCAGTGCCTGGGAATCACAAAATCCAAGGCCAACACTCTGGGATCCTATCCTGAGGCCTGGCAGAGATGAGTGGCTAATAAGAAGACATGTTCTCTCTATTTCCCTCCCACCCACCCATGCCCCCCGCCCCCCTGTGTCCCTACCCGCTGCACGTGAAGCCGGTGGAACTGGTCTGCAATGCAGCGAAGCTTCCGGGCCATCTGTACCTCCCCTCGATGTTGCCACCGCCCTTCAGGGGGCTGCTCCCCCAGGGGCAAGCCTGCAGGGAAGGTGGCAGGGAGAGGGAGCCGGTAGCCAGCGTTGCCTGCAAAAGACAGAGAGAGGGCCTGTATCTCAGCATTCTTCACAACTGCCCCATCCCCCCGCCTCACCCCATCCCCTCCCTTGGCCTGCACCCCTGGGCTGAGATGTGCCTGCTGCCCACCCGTGTCTCAACGTCGGTGCTGGGAGGGAAGAGCATGCTCCCGGTGCCCCCTCGGTTCAGTGGCAAAGGCCAGGGTACTGCTATGTCTGGATGACCTTGCCAGCCCGTGCCCTATTGACCAAGCTGAGCTTGACCACAGTCTGGCATGCCTGTAGCAGCTCCTTGGAACTCTCTGGAGGTAGCTCTCCAGGGCTCCTGCCTGGTTGTGCAGCGTGAGGGACAAAGAAAGAGACGACTCAAATTCATCCTCACTTTTCCCGTGCGGCAGCAGGACACCAGTCGCAGCTCCGGCAGCTCTGGGCAGCGGCACGCAAACCAGCAAGAGGAAAGTCCTCAGACTTGGGGAACAGAGACCGCTAGACCGGAGTCCAGCCCCACACTCACCGGGGCTGGCATCCGAGCGGCCACTAGGGGCGCCTCCCCGCCTGCCTCCCGTGCGTGTCCCAGCCCTCTGCAGTCTTGGCCAACTTTGTAGGCGCCTGCCACAATCATTTTGCCAGAACCTGCCCTTCGGAGCCGCTCCCTGAGGACTAACTGCAGTGTCTCCTCGCGCTGCGCCACCAGACAAAAGCAAAAGAGCCTCCCCTCCCCCAGAACCTTCTCCCCTGCCTCCAAGAGCCATCGTCTACATGAAGAAAACCGACCGTCTAGCCCTGCCCTTTCGCCAGAGGAGGGCACGTGTCTCATAAAACGAGTTATTTCAGCCCTCAGAGGGAGGGGGCTTGCCAGATTTAGCCTTGGAGGGAGCCTCTCTGCTGGCCCACAGCCGAGGCTGCCTGACTTCTATCTCCAGTTCCCCTTCCAAGCACAGAAAGTCCCAAGTGACAACTGGCCTGGCGGGGGGCGGGGGGGAGGGGGGGCACCTCTGCCTAAAGGAACCTTCCTTCCCAGACAGGGCTGGGTTTCCCCCTTCAGTGTCAACAGTCACAGAGTCCCAGCCTTCTCTTGGGCCAGGTCGGTGGCGATCAATAGGGAAGGCACATCGCTGTCCAAACCCCCAGAGGCTGGCCCACTCAACAGGGGCACCAGGTGGAGATGCTGAGACCCAGGGCCCCCTCTCCAGCTCTGGAAAACACCCCTGGACCCAGAACCCCTGGCAGAAAGGACCAAGGAACAGAAATAGGGGGTTGCTTTCTTGGAACCTGCGGCGCACAGGTGAGGAGCGACACCAAGCAGAGAGGCAGAAGGCACAAGTCAACGAACACAGCCGCTCACGTGGCTCAATTTGGGGAAGGAAATAGCGAAGGGCAGGTTTGGGGAGGGGAAATCCCACCCCCCAACCTCTATGGAAGAGTTCTGAGGCTAAGAACACTCACCATAAAAGAGTCGCTGGGGTTCCTCGGTCACCCCACAAGGCAGCATGACACCCTGGCTGGGGGAGGCTGGGCTGAGGGTCTGAGTGGCCTTGTCTTCCTGCTTGGTGGCTCGAAGCCCAGGGCCACAGCAATGTGTGAGAGGGAAGAACTGAAGCCGGCTGAGGGGGCAGTCCAGCTGGCTCTGGGCAAACAGGTCAGCAGAGAGCAAGCCCCCAGGCTGGGTCCCCGGCTCCCCATCCTCGAGTTGGAACACATCGTCCTCCAAGTCTTCCACGCACTGGGGCAGCTCCATCTCCCCTGTCAGTGAGCAAGGCAGACATCTGGGGCGCTGCCCCACCCAGGCCAGACCTGGGAGGGCACCCCTCCTCATTCGCTTCTTCCCTACTCCCCTTTCTTTTCGTCTGAGGGAGCTGGGCCAGGGACCGAAGACCCACCACCCTGGTGGTAGAGTTTGACTGACAGTGACACCTGCCCCCGTGTTCGGGGACTCATCACATCCCTTCCCTGGGCCACCTACAGCCATCCTCCTTTTGGCCAGTCAAGTTTGACTCTGGTTGGCCTAAGCAACAGCAAGGGTAGGATCCGCACTCAGGGCACCTGGCGAAATGTAAACAGGGCGAGACTCTGAGCTGCTGATGGAGGGCAAAGGGAAGGTAGAGGTGCTAGCACCTGGCTAACTAACTGTACACACAGTGCTCACAATACACAGAGAATCACACACCACCACCAAGCTCTCCTCTCAGCCTGAACTGAGCACTGGGTTTAGCAGCAGTAACAAAAGCCAGCAATCCTTCAGCAGCCAGGTTCCCTCCAAAGTGGCTAAGCCCCGCCCTGCTGCCCACCTACTCTCCACCCCCTGCTTGCTCAACACAACAAAACAGGCTCCGTGGTGTGGTAACAGCAGCGTGTCCTGGGGACAGGGAAGGGAGAAAGAAGGGTCATCCAGTTAGTCATGGCAGCCCTCTGGAGGAGAGCAGAGGTGACTGTGGACTGCAGGCTGGCCTGGAGAGCGGGGCTAGTCTCTGGCAAAGTGTCCAGCTACCCCCCAGCTCAGTCTACTCACTAGTTTTAGTGACTTCAAATTCCTGTCTCCACAGCCCACCATTCTTGCCAGTGCAGACCTGAGATTGGCACGACCTGCCCCCGAGAAGGAAGTGAAATCCAGCCCTCTGCATGTGACCTCACTTGCTGCCCGTGCCAGTCAGCTGGTTGATATGAGTTTCTTGGTGATGAAGAAGTTCCTCTTGCTCCACCTGATGGCCGGCCCTTGGAAGGCTGAACTTGGAGCATCCATTGTATGCTCCCAATGCACAGCCCCCCACCTCAAACACACACACCAGGAACCCTTTTGGGCCCCTGGGACCCGAAGCAGCAATTACCTCCCTGGTTAAGGATATGGAAAGACAGTTTGTAGTCATCAGACTCAATTTTGAGATTTCTGGAGACTCTGTCCTCCAGTCTCTAGCCTTTGAAGAGCTAGTCAAATGGTCTTAGGGTTGGTTAATCACCTAAAGGAATCTCAGGGTAATTTGGGAAACCTGGGTCACCCCAATGCAAGCTCTCATTGGGGTGCTTGCCTCCACCTTCCTGTCTTCTTTCTTGGAGAATGGGATGCTTACCAGTAAGGCAAAGTTCCCAAAAGAACTCCAGCTTACCAGCACCAGGAAACAAAGTTCCCCCTGAATGGACCAAGCAAGGCTGGTCCTGCCAGTCACCCAGCAGGGGTCCCTGCCCAGTGCCTTAACCTCCTCCCCATAAGCTAGTGAACCCAAGGATGACTACAACCTAAGAAGGAGCCCTCCAAAGGTCAGTCCCAAGCAGGAGTCATTGTCTGGTTTTCCTTTGACACCGGTCACCTCCCCCTCCTTCTGCATGGTGGCAAAGCCCTGGAGTGAGACCCCTGCCTGGGCAGACAGTGGGGGAGGTGCAGTGAGATGGTGTGGTTCTGCAAGCCCCAAGGATCCCTTCTACCCTCCACAGGTACTGCAGGTGGTCCTCCTGTGGTGGGAGACCCAGGAGAGCTAAGCAAGTTCAAGTTTAACGGTGACAGAGCTTACAACAGACTTGTGGCCTCTTCCCCTGGGCTGAAGTGGATGTCCAGACCCGTGTGTGGAGAGTACTTCCTGAGGCCACTGCCCACAGAATGAACTCAAACTTTCTGCTATGGAGTCGGTTGCGACTCTTGGAAGCCCTATAGGACAGGGGAGAACTGCTCCCGTGGCTTTCCGAGCCTGTAACTCTTGACAGGAGGCCATCACCGGAGAAGGCTTTATTCTTAGGCGAGGGGCGATTATGGACTCTGCAGCTCTAACAAGGATGGTGAACTTCACACGACTCCTCTAGCCCAGACCTGGCTAGAAGGGACACACACACACACACACACACACACACACACACACACACACAGCGGACCTGAGTGACTCCAGGAGAATGTCTCGGCCTCTGAGTCAAGATGCCAGGGCTCCGCGCCAGGGTCCAGCGTGACGAGCACTCGGGGGCTTGCCGCCCAGATTCGATTGGGAAGGAGGGAAAAAGCCCAGCTGTTAAGAAGAGGAGCCTTCAAACTCCGCAGGAAGACAGAGTGCCCCAAAACTCCCTGCTGTACCCCCAAAGTCAGACCCAGAGGCTGGGCCGTTCTTGGGCGCCCAGGTCCGCTCACCAGGACCCAACTCCACTAAGTCCCAAATACGATCCTCAAGATCCCCCACGGAGCAGCGCCCCCAGATGTGGATCTTGCATCCCGTTCCCGCACCCCACCTTCCAGTCCGTCTTGATCACCCCCCAAAAGTCCGCAGCACGACTTTCCCGGGCCCACACGCGCAGCGCGACTCCGCTCCCCGCTTCCCCGAGGAGGTGCGCCCCAACTCCGCAGCACCCGCAGCCGCCCGGGAGCTCACCGGGCAGTGGCGGGAGGCGGGAGGCGCGGGAAGGGGCGGCGGCTGCCGCAGCGGGCGCGGGCCGGCGCAGGAGGAGGCCAGTCGGCACCTCGCGGTATTGTTTCCAAAATACGCCCGCTTTGGGCGTCCAGCAAACAGCTGATGAGGCCCCGCCTCCCTGCGCGTCACACCAAAGGCTGACCAATGGGGAGTGAAGCCCCAAGTCCCGGGCTGGGCTGCTGCCAGGGACAGTCACGATTGTGCGAACCTCCCCTTGGAAACAATGCAAGGGGCCGAGCCAAATTCTGACCGCCACCAGAAGCGCAGTTGGAGAGCCTACCTCTGCACCGATTGCGTTCTAACGCGGGCTCCGGAAGCAACCGAGAGCCCCTGAGCCCTCTTCATTAAAGATGAGAAGGAGCGCCAAAGAGGTTTTCGTCTTTTCCTTCTTGGGCACGGGCTCTTCTCCGAGATAATTAAGTCCGGTTCAGAAAACAAGAGCAGGAGTGGGGCAGAGAGCTTCTGGAGGCGACTGGCGGCGATCTGTGGGTGCGAAGTGCGGGTCCCCGTGGATCGCGGTCTAGTGGCCAAGCGCCCTCCCTTCTGCGGGGCGAGTCAAAACAAAACTTAGCTCGGAGCAGTTCTAAACTGTTACTGACGCTGTTACCAATCCACGTGTAGATCGGAAACATCCAACTGTTCGATAGCGTGTTGTTGTTGTTTGACACAGTCGAGTAGGCTCCAACCCTAGCGACCCTACGCACAAGAGAACAAAACACTGCGGGGGTCCCGCGCCTAACTTAACAATAGTTCATATGCATGTGCCCATAGTTTCAGCCGCAGTGTCAATCCATCTCTTTGAGGGCCTTCCTCTGTTTTTGCTGCCCTTCCACTTTACCAAGCATGATGTCCTTTTCCAGAGACAAGACTTGGTAAATTACAAAATAAGGATCTGGCTGAAGAGAGGTGGAATCGTGGAAGCAAGGTCAGCAGACAGGCATCCTCCTTAGGGTGCACTAATAAGAGAACCGTGTCCTGGGGGCAAGAGAATGTATGGTGCACTTCACAAACATGTATTGACCACTTGCTTTTGGCCTGCTAACCAAAGCATTAACCGTTCAAACTCATCAGCCGCTGTACATCGGCTCTGATAAAGATTCGCAGCCTCAGAAAGCTAATGGAAGGTCATGAGTAGAAATGGACTGACGACGTGGGCTTTTAAAATCTTGTGCCAGGTACCTACCTGGACTAGGTGCCAAAACCCTGGTGTTCTCCCTAATGGAGTTTATAATCCACTTGGAGAGGTAGACCAGAAAATAATGGAAAGCAGCATAAACTGTGTTAATTCCAGGGATGAAGACCACTGGGGGAGGGGGATGTTGTTGAACCCAGAACCCTAGTGGTGTGGTGGTTATGAGTTGGGCTGCTAACTGCAAGGTCAGCATTTCAAAACCACCAGCCGCCTGGCAGGAGTTGGCATTGGTTCCATAGCAGTGAATTTTTAAGTGGGGTGCAAAGATTTTCAGAATGCAGACAGGGGATTCTTTTTCAGTGAGTGGGCTTTTGAGCAGGACCTTCAAGGTGGGAGCACATTTTTAATAAGCAAAACACTCCGTTGCTGTCAATTTTGACTCGAGACGACCCTGTGTGTATCAGTGTAGAATTGTCTCCCATAGGTTTTCTTTTCCTTCTTGTTTTGAGAAGACTTCTGATTGTGAATCGGCTGACCCCCATGGGATTTTCAGTGGATGGTTTTCCCAAAGCAAACCACCCACCCAGCCTTTCTTCCCAGGTGCCTCCAGGTAGACTTGAGTCTCCTACTTTTGGACTATAAACTGAGCATATTAACTGCACCTCCCTGGGTCTCCTGCATAAGGCAAACCAGATAAACACTCAGGCCTAGACCGAAGAGTGTGTCCCTGGCAGCAGAGGCAGGCTGGATGGTTGGGTTGTGAGCTGCACACTGAGATTTTGGAGGGGTGGCCACGGGCAGGCAAGGTTTAGGTCAGATTACAGGTCAACCTGAAGTGCCAGGTTGAGGAATCTATACTTTATTCAGGAGGCATTAATAGACTTTGAATGACTTCACCAAGCCCAAATTTTTAGGAATAGGTAAGCGAAGAGTCCAGCAATTAGTGAAAGCGAGCCAGTTCTACAGCAGGCTAGGTGAGCAATGCTGAGGTCTCAGCCTACTCGGGGACTGGTGACACTTTGACCATCACGTTGCTCTCTGGGTGGCAGACTCTGACAGATCTGGGTTAAGTGGGTCTGAGATCCTCAGCCCAGTGGAGCCTGGAGTCTCCTTTGTCCTACCCATTCTTTCCCTACAACCCTCAGAGGGCAGCTGAAAGGGCAAAGCAGACAGATTGGGGGCTGTGCTTGCTAGAGTAAGAAAGTGCTGTCAAGAAAGGTCAGAGAAGAGGGAAAAGGGAAAGAGGGAGGGTCAGGGTTGGCCAACAACCTGCCCTCTCCACCCCCTCCCCGGGAGTTGATAGGAGTCCAGCACAAGGTGCTTGAGCCAAAGGGAGGAATATTATTTTACCCAGAGGCTTGGCCAAGGGTAGTGTTAGAACTGGTCAGGGTGACCTTGAACTCATGCCACATATGGTGGGGAGATGAGGAGACCAAATTCAGCCTCCTTGTAGGAGTTTGGAGAGCCATCCACCATTTGCTAAGCGCACACATCCTGTCCTGCCCCCTCTCTTCTTTGATTCTTTTCTTCTGATTGGTGTTCTTCTTGGGCCATTGTCTCAAGCTGGCCAGTAGAACCTGGGGGCACTACTAAGGGTCAAGAGTGGAACTGAAGAATAAACATGATCCACATCTGTCCTCCAGGGCAACACAGGAACACCCTAACTCTACTGATCCACCCAAGCTCTGTTTGATCGAAACCTTGTTATTGTTTGGTGCCATCAGGTTGGTTCTGACTCACACTGCCCAGTCCCCCAAGGCAGAATTGGGTTTTCAAAGCAATGAAACAGCTAAACCTACTGCCAACCAGCTGAGCCTGACTCACAGTGACCCTCTAGGACAGAGTAGAACTGTTCAAAGGCTGACTGAGGTGGTCAATCCTGACCAGATGTAACTGCCCCATCTTTCTTCTGCAGAGCAGCTGGTGGGTTTGAACTGCCAACCTTTCCTGCAGCTGGTAGGTTATCACTTAATCCACTATACCAACTGGTAAAACTCACTGTCGTCAAGTTGCCGCTGACTCATAGTGACCCCCTAAGTGAGGTGAGAACTGATCCCTTTGGAGTTCAGCGACTGTGGCTGTTGACGGGAGTAGAAAGCCCCATCTTCCTCTGGAGGAGCAGCTGGTGGTCTCCTACTGCCGACCTTTCAGACTGTAGCCCAACCCAACGAGTCACTGCTACACCCCCAGGACTCATGGTCCAGGAGGGTTTTTACCTGGGACCCATCTGTGTCCTCACCACGCTCTCCAGGACCCTCTGCTTATCATCTGAGAACCCCTAAGTCTGGGCTAAATTGTCCTCTCTCTCGCTCACTCTCGCTCTTGCTCTTGCTCTCGCTCTGTCAGTAAGGCATGGCTTCATTGCATACAAGAAATTCCTAAAGGAGCCCATACCCTACAAAAGGTTCAGAATCACAATTCCAGGGGAAAGATGATCCATGGTGGCTGGGGGCAGCCGAGGCCAGCTCAGTGGGTCTGAGGAGCTTGCAAGATAGAGGGCCGCAGCCTCCAGTGACTTTGTTTGAAAGACCCCCTCTCCCACACCGGTGCCCTGGGGCTGATTCTGAAGAACACCCCATGCTGGCTTGGCCTCCTGCGCTCTCCACCTCTAAGGTCACAGAGCAGACCCAGCCTTTGGAGAGGAGCAAGGAGGAGATTGTCGGGGGATCAAGGGGTCAGGGAGGTCAGGAGCGGCAGTCTCCAGGTCTCATCACATCAAAGTAGACCCCTCCCTCAGTGCCCCTTCTCCCCGTCCTGCCACAGGGCAGACTCAGCAGTGCCCAGCCCTGCTGCGTGGGAGACCTGAACCTTTACCTTAGGAGCTGGCGTCCTTGGCTTTCCACCGGGCTCAGTGCAAATGCACATTGCAGCACCTGTGAGGTTGGAGCACTCTGCACCCCCCTTCCCACCCCCTTCCCCAATTTGCTTTCTCCTCCCTGACTGATGCCAGCTAGCTAGCTCTGGAAAGATGCTCCCCAGAGACCAGCCAAGTTGGTCTGAAGGGCATCTGCCCTGCCCAGAGGCTGAGAGAGAAGCGGACCTTCCCCTGCAACCTGGGAGGATGCAAAGAGTTAAGGGGAGCTTAACTCCAGCAGAAGAGAAAGCCCAGCTCCCTTAGAAAGTAGGGCGGCCAGCCGGGGAGCCCTCTCCATTGTTTCACCTTGCCGATAGGATTTCTCCAAGACAAGAGCGTGCTCTGAAATGGAGGTAACTGGATCACTGGGAAGGGAGGGTTATTTAAAAAAAAACACCCAGCTGACAGCCAAATAATAGGAATTACCCTGCAGGCCGCCTTGGGGTTACCAAGGTTTGTAACTCAATCCCCAGGGAGGGGTAGATTGGAAACTGATTTCTGAGTGAGGTGGGAGTCTTAGGGAGGGAGCCGCACTACTCTGCCCCCGAGGCTTTCTGCCACGTGGGATCCTGTCCCTAGGACAGACCAAGCACGTGAAGGACAGGGGTGCTCCTCCCCGATGGGCTCGCTCTGAGGGAGTGACTGGGTCTCTTCCTGCATCCTTCTTTCTCGAAGCAAATGGGTGGGGGAGGCCAAGGAGTAACAGGTCTCCTGAGTTGCACTGCGTGTGTCTGGGCACACAGACCACAATAGGCTTCTGCTAATGCGGTAAGCAAGTGGAGAGATGAAGTCCTACCTGCCAATCACTGGATCAGCAGGCTGCTAAGAGAAAAAGTCGATAAGAACGAGGAAGTCAGGGGCCCCGGCGGCCCAATGGTTAAGTGCTTAGCTCCTAACCGGAAGGTTGGAGGTTTGCTCCCAGCAGCAGCTCGGGGATTCCGACTCATAGCCACCCTATGCACCACAGGATGACACACCGCCCAGTCCTGCACCGTCCTCAAAGCTGCTCCTGTGCCAGGTGCCATCAGGGCAGCTCTGGTGTCCGTCCACCTCGTGAAGGCCCTACAGGCAGGTCGGTTGTGTGCGGTCAAGTCCCTGAGTCAGAATCGACTTAACCGCACTCAGCAACAAAGAGAACGTGCCGGAGGGGATCCAGAGATTGGGCGTTTAGGGAGCTACCGAGTACTAAGCCACCCCCCTAACACCCGAGAGAACCTAGAAGCTAATGTGCAAATTGATATTCAGTGTGAGTTCCGTTTGGGGG
>NW_022103915.1:97356973-97361470 GCF_000313985.2 Echinops telfairi
AAAGTTTTCTTTTACCCTGTGTTCCTGGGCAAATGCACATTGGTGTATCAATACCCACGTTTTAGCGATTTCCTACAGAAGCCAGAGAAGCATCAAAGGCAACGAGAAAACCTGACACCTGGGAGAGCTGAGGTCTCATCACTACTGGACCACAAGTCCCCCAGGGATTGAACCAGGTGCTCAAGGGGCATCTGGGCTGAGACGGTGAGTTGAGTTAGTCACCCCTTAGTCAGCCCTGTCCCAAGTGACAGTGAATCGAAGCATTCAGGTAGACTCGAAAGGCACACCTTGTCCCTCCCCACAAGTGTGATCCAGTCTCCTTTCTGACCTGAAACCCCATCCAAAAATGGAATGGGGGCGGTTGCCTCACTGGCGGTGAGAGAGGGGCGTAACCATCCAGGTATGACCCGCCATGGGCTATGGTGCCCAGAACAGGCTAGAAGCAGAGATACAATCCCTGGGAGGTTCCTTGAGCAAATGGGCATCCTTTCCTCCCAAACACATGCCCTCCCCTACATATTCACACCTAAGTTCACAGAGAAGCTGGGCATGGGAAGAAGGTATGGCAGGAAGACGCTGAGACCCGAGAAGCCAAGGAGAACTAGCCTTCCCAGGAGGATGAGCGCCCCCAACGCTCAGAATGGCCTTGCCTTTCCTCTCACAGAGGCACCCTGGGAATAGCTGACACCTCACTCCTTCCCTGCCCTCAAAGCCCACCCAAGCATTCAGGTAGAATCAAAGGAGCTCTAGACAAGACATCGAGACTTGCCTCTAGACCCAGCTCTGCCACCACTCGCATTCCTGCCCTTCTGCCTGTAGACTCAGAAGTGGCACACAGACCGGCTAACAAGAACAAAGTCATCATTTGAAGCACCTTCTGCCTGGCACAAAAGCCAGGGCTCACACTCCCGACATCTACCGCCTTCAAGGCACATCTTGTCCCTCCCCACAAGCATGACCCAGTCTTCCTCTCTGGCCCCAAACCCCATCCAAAAACACACTGTCCCCTGTGCCTCCAAGAAGGCTTGGTGGTACGGTGGTTAAGGGCTTGGCTGCAACCCCCCAGTGGCTCTGTAGGAGAAAGGACCTGGCCACCTGCCTCTGTGAAGATCACAATCTAGAGAATCCTGGGGCAGTTCTCTTTTGTCATGTAGGGTCCATTCCACAGCCCCTAACAGCAACAACAGCGCCTGTCCCCAGAACAGGAAGGTCAGGCCAGAAGCAGCCTCGCAAGGTAAATTCCAGACTCTCTCAGTTGCAAACCCCTAGCACCACCACCACCTGCGGCAGCAACGATTGCATCACCCTCAGGAAGCAGCTGAAAGGCCTAGCATCAGCTCTGGGGCCCATTTTCAGTTCCTGCTTCTTTCCTTGCTTACAGCACACTGCCCTGTGTCCTAGCCCCCTGTTCTGGTCCTGTGGCTTTAGGCTAACATGCATGGTTGGACAAAGGCCTGTGGTCTTGACACTTGGATGGTATGATAGGTTGAATTGTGTGTCCCCCACACAATAGGTGTTAGCTTGGCTGGGCCATGATTCTCAGTGGTTTGGCTATTATGTAATGATGCAATTATCCCCCGTGATGGGATCAGCCAGTATGTAAAGATATGTCAGGTGAGATGTACCATCCTTGCTCAGGTCACAGACCAATGTAAGAGGAATTTCTCTGGGGTGTGGCCTGTACCACCTTGGTCTTACAAGAGATAAAAGGAGAGGGAGTCAGCAGAGAGGGAGAGACTGACTACTACCAAGAAAGAAAACCTGGGGGCAGAGCATGTCATTTGGACCCAAGGTCCCTGTGCTTGGAATCTCCTATACCCAGAGGAAGACTGATGCCAAAACACATGGAGACCTCTAAGAAATGTCCAGGCCCACAGACGTTAAAAGGAGACCTTTCCTTCCCCTGTAGCTGGTGCCATTAATTTGGACCGCTCATCTCCTATACTGGTGATGAAAAAAGGGCTACTTGTTAAAGCTGCCCACTAGATCTACTTCTGTTGTCATGTAAGACTGAGTCCGGTGGATTTGTATGGGACCAACAGGGTTGCTCATCCTTTTTTGGAGGACTGCCAGATGGGAGAAGAAGGGGGTCAGTCAAGCTGTAGGGACTTTCCAGTCAAGGAATATGCAGAGATCCTGTGAGCTCAGAGGAAACGTTCTCTGGGATGTAGGAGACACCCAGGGTGAGGGCATCCCAGACAACCAACATTACCTTGCAACTGCTTTCAAGGCAAGTGCCCTACATGTCTGGGCCAGTGTTGGCCAGGTGCCGTTGCCCTCTGTTCCCTCCAGCTGTTAGGTGTCAGGAAGGGATGAAAGCCTGCCCACATGGTCAGATGCCTCTGGTCTGCTGTCTAGAACACACTGTGCCAGAGACTTTACTCCCCTCCCTTCACCATGGAATCTTCTGAAGCTGAGGATCGATCCTCACCCTGTAGTTCCTCTTCTGCCACCCAGGGCATTCTTTCGCTGTCTGCCAGCTTCCTTCTTCCTCTGCCCTTTGCAGCACTGTTTCTTTAGAGCCTTCCTCTCTCTTCAGATCCTGCCTTCCTCCTGCATTTGCTACCCTTCCCTGGCCTCCCCTGGGACCATGGTAGAAACAATCAGCTCATCACTGACTGGTGGAATTTTCAGCCTTTGGACGAAAGTCACCCTGTATGAAGAGTCTGCTTCTCTCACTGTGACCATCTCCACTGGAAGCAACACGCGCAATGGCTCTATGAGTGGAACTGCCACCAGTTCTTCTCTCCGGATGAGATCTGTATGAAACCTTGGACCGGTGTCTGGGTCTTTGCGGGCTCCGAGGCTGCTCTGTGCATGGCTACCCTGACCTACTCTTCAGCAGGCATTGTGAGACCCGTTGTCACTCTGGGGCCATCCCAGCCTTAAAATACCAAGCCTGGTTTACTTGGTTTAGAGAAATGCCAAGCTAGAAAGTCAAATGGATATGCACAGGGTCATTCTGGCTTCTCCCCTCAGGATCAAGAAGTCTGTTCTAGAAGTAATAAACCCTAAGGAATGAAGGAGGATCCCAAGGATTCGGAACGACCCTCCATGCCCACCCCAAGGTATGATGTTGATTTCAGATTTCGTGGATCCCTGTCATGGACTGAATTGTGTCCCCCCCAAATCCGTGTTGGAATCCTAACCCTTGTGCCTATGGATGTCTTTCCATTTGGAAATAGTTTTCTTTGCTATGTTAACGAAGGCATGTCAGTGTAGGGTATGCCCTAAACCCAGCCACTCTGGGGTTGTACAAAGAGCACATTAGACACAGGGGCAAGCACCATAAAAGGGGACAATAACCACCACATGAAGATATCCATGGAACCAAGAACTGAGACAGGGGAACAACCACCACCACCCCCCAAGGGCTGATAGCCGCGCTGTTCCCTGGAAAGATCATCTGAGGCTATGTGAAGTTGTGATAAAAAAAATCCAGTGATCAGGATCGATTCCAGATTTCAAAATTATGAAAAACTCCCAGAAAGCTTTCTCCCCCATCTTTCACGATATTTCTGTTACTTTCACTATGTCTATTAGTGGAAACTATCTGTTTTTCCCTGGCAAGTTCCCACCTGATATGGGGCCTGGCTTTTGCAGGTTTTACTATAATTTCATGTTTCATTTCTTGAGGAACTATTGTTGGTTGGGTTTACTATTTTCTAATCAGCTTGATGGGCTGGGTTTTTGGTTTAATGACTAATGATGCTTAGCATCTTTCCACTTAGCATCTTTCCACATACGTACTGTCCACTGGTATCTTTTTGGAAGAAACATTCAAACCCTTTGCCCATTGATCTTACATCTTTGACTGCCAGTTGAAAGTTCTCTATATTCTGGATATGAGTCTTATCAGATACAAAATCTGCAACTCTTTCCTCCCATTTTGTGGGTTCCTGTGTCACTCTCTCATTTGCCATGAACAGTTTTTAATTTTGCTGACATCCAATCGATCTGTCTGTCTCCTTGTTTCCCTGTGCTTTCCGTGCCCTATCTGAGAAGACTTTGTTTCCCCAAAGGCCATGAAGACTTCCTTGTGTGCTTCCGTCTACCAGGTTCAGCGTGTTGGCGCTACTTTTCAGTCCAGTACGCATTGTAAGCGAACGTTTGCGTATGGTACAAGGAAGGGGTTCAACTCCTTTGCGTTTGTGTTTGGACAGCCAGCTGCCCTCATTCCATCTTCTGGAGAGACGCTTCTTTCCCTGCTGAGGGAACCTGGCACCTTTGCTGAAAACCACTTCGCCATGAGGGATGGGTTTATTTCTGGGCTCTCCAGTTCTGTTTCTTTCATCTGCATCTCTCTCCTTGTGGAGGCAGACGGTCACATCCTTCTCCCGGGAGCGTCTGGGGCGTTCGAACTGCTGGCCTTTAGGTTAGCAACTGAGTGTTAACCACTGTACCTATAGTTTTCAAGGGAAATGCAATTTACAGAAAAGGACGAATTAGAAGGAACAAGTGCGGGGGAGGGGGGGCAGAGGAAGGGAGGTGGGGGGG
>NW_022103915.1:97361570-97367255 GCF_000313985.2 Echinops telfairi
TGCTTTACACAATTGATCTATGTATTGTGATGAATTGTATGAGCCCAATAAATTGATTTAAAAACATTAAATTAAATTAAATTAAAAAAAAGAAAACCTAAACATCAGTTTATTATAAGTATATGGCCCAGATATCCTGCTCATAACTATCCATCCAAATAAAATGAAAACATAAGCCTACATAAAAACTTTAAAAAAAAAAAAAAAGAAGTCACACGTGCAAACCAATGTGTAGCAAAGTACCACAACATAAGGTATGCTCAGTCTTATTCAATTAAAGCAGCATTGATTGAGCACTCACCATGTGCTAAGAGGTCCTGGTGATGCTGCTGGGTGGGCGATGGATTGCTAACCACAAGGTTGGTGGTTCAAACCCGGACAGCTCCGTGGGGGAAAGATGCCATTGTCTACGCCTGTCAAGCTTTGCAGCCTTGGAAACTGACAGGGTCATTATGAGTCCAGATCTGCTCAATAACAGCAGGTTGGGGTTACTTTGTTTTTCTTTCATTATATGCGAAGTACGACAGTTTAAGAAGATAAAATCTGCTGCACCCAACTAGTCTTGGTCATCCCTCCCTTTCTAGACAGTGTCCCTAGAGCAGTGGTTCTCAGCCTTCCTAATGCCGCGACCCTTTATGGTTGTGATGACCCCTCCCCAACCATAAAATTATTGTCATTGCTACTTCATCACTGTCATTTTACTACTGTTTACTTCTGTTATGAATTGGGCAACCCCTGTGAAAGGGTCGTTTGACCTCCTAAGGGGTCGCAACCCATTTCTCTCTCCTCTTCCACTCTAGTCGTTGTCCGGGGGCCTTCGAAGGAGCCTGGGCTTCTTAGAACGTTAACCAGCAGGCCCACGATCACGCTGTGGGGTCAGTGAAAGAAGCCAGTGTCATGCAGTATGAACAACACTATAAAGTCAGACTAGTAGGAGGTCAAAGTTCAGCACTGGCGCCTGCGGGTGACCTGGGCACGGTGAATCAACCTCTCTGAACTTGGCTGTGTCACCTGTCCAGTGGAGATACTAAGCGGTATTCGCTTGTTGGAATGTAGAAATTATAAGAAACTATACAAAGCGGATGGTAGGGTGCTTTGGGGAGTCTCTGAGTGGTACAGCAATGAACATACTTGGCTACTAAGCTAGAGGTTGGTGGTTCAATTCCACTCAGAAGTGCCTGGGAAGAAAAGCCTGGTGACCTGAATCTGAATTATCCGCCATTGAGAATCTGTTAGAGCTCTCGGGGGAGAGATAGACCTCAGTCCTTGACTCTGAGCGAGAAAGAATTCACGCCGAAGCCTGGTTTGTGATCCCAGCGGGTTTGTAGAGAATAATAGAAGCCGTTTCAGGCCCTACAGTAAATGGAACACAGGACAGACAGAGGCCACGGCACAGTTGTGGACCGCAGCCCGGCTGTCTTACATGGTGTAGCTGCTGCTGGGAAAGAGAGCACCAGGGCAAAACCTCGGGCTTTTCAGGGGCCCCGTTGGGAGGTGTGGTCGACAATACTGGTGGACCCCATTGGCTGAACCAAATTCACCTGGTCCAGATGGGCCAATCCAGGTGTAACATCCACCTAGGTGTACCACCCTTCCTGGCTGGAAGCTTGAACCTCTGAGCATGTGTAATGGACGCCCCAGTCCCTGTGCTAGCTACATAACAAATCTATGGAGAACATTTCTGCTCTGATACACACACACATAGATAATTTTTTTGAGAGTCAAAGAGCTACAAGCATAATTTATTAAGAGTGGACAATGCAAGCATTCGCCCTGCCCCTGTGGAGGTTGTTTTGTTTTTTTTTAATAATAATTTTATTGAGGGCTCTTACAGCTCTTCTTTTTAAATCATTTCATTGGAGGTTCGTACAAATCTTATCACAATCCATATATACATCCATTGTGTCAAGCACATTTGTACCTTTGTTGACATCATCATTCTCAAAACATTGGCTTTCTACTTGAGCCCTTGGTATCAGTTCCTCATTTTCCCCTCCCTCCCCGCCCACCCCCAGAACCCCTTGATTATTTATAAATTATTATTATTTTGTCCTATCTCACACTGTCGGACATCTCCCTTCACCCACGTTTCTGCTGTCCATCCCCCAGGGAGGAGGTCGACTGCAATGCACATTTGGTCAGTATGCACATTTGCACATTTGCAGTAGATCGACTGCAATGCACATTTGGTCACCATGAGTGACAATTGTTATCTTGGACTTTATTTTTTTTTAATATACTTTATTGTGTTTTGGTGAGAGCTTACATAGCAAACTGGGATCTCATTAAACAATTTCTATACATATTGTTCAATGGTATTGGCTATATTTTCCCCCTAATATCAACATTCTTCTTTTTTTTAAAGTGGCTTTCTTGATATAGTCGTATTCACAAATCATACACCTCCATATTGCATAGACATCATCACAATCAGTTCTGCCCTCCCCGATGGGCTTTCTTTCTTTCTTTTTTTTTAATTTAAATTTTATTTTATTGGGGGCTCTTATAGCTCTTATCGCAATCCATACATATATCCATTTTGTCAGACACATCTTTACATTATGTCGTCATCATCTTTTCCAAAACATTTCTTTCTACTTGGGGCTTTATTTCTTTAGAGTGCTTTGGCGCATGATAACTGCTCAACAAATGGCGGATTACAGTGCGTTCGGCACTGCGTGACAACGATAAGACAGGGAGGCGAAGTCCACAGGAAGCACAGGGCCAACCCTGACCCAACTTCAGAAGGTGCACGTTCTAACTGGGTTGTTGAGCCTAGCACACACAAACTCACTGTAGCATGCATCAAACCACACATAGCTTCTCTATAAATCACAGAGATCGTGATTGTATTATGAGAAATAAATGAGGAGGCCCGGTAGCACAGTGATTAAGCACTCAGCTGGCAAGCACAAGGTGGGCTGTTCAACCCACTGGGCAGCTCCACGGGGGGAAGGTCTGGTGTTCTGTTTCTGTAAAGATGCCGACCGAGAAAACACTACAGGACAGCTCTACTCTGTCATCTAGAATTACTGTGAGGGAGCTGGAATCGAGTTAAGAACACAACAACAGGAATAGAGAAGACTACCTAGAAGAAGGAGCCCTGATGGAGCACTGCGTTTAGTGTTAGGCTGCTCACTCCAAGGTTGGTGGTTCAAGCCCACCAGTGGTGGCTCCGCAGGAGAAAGATGAAGCTGCCGGCTTCTGTACAGATGGACAGTCTTGGGAACCCCATGGGGCATTTCTGCTCTGTCCTCGAGGGTCAAAATGAGTTGGAATCAACTAGATGGTCGTGGGCTGGTTTTTGTGGTTTGTATATATGTAAAATGACTGATGCCAATATGCCTGGTAATTAAGAAGGAACCGATAAATAGTCATGGTTATTTTAACTAGAAGTTGCCCTCATCCTGAGATTCTCTCTAGGACAGTGGCTCTCAAGATGTGACCCCCAGGGCAACAGCATCAGCATCACCTGGAATTGTCAGTAATGCAAATTCTTGATCCCCTACAGGCCTCCAAAAACCCAACCCAACCCACTGCCATCGCAGCGATGCCAACGCATAGCAATCCCGTCGGATGGGGTTTCACTGCACTGTGAGTTTCTGAGAGTGTGACCCTGTGGGAGTGAAAAGCCCAGTCGTTCTCCCTCAGAGAAGCTGGTGATTTTGAACTGCTGATCTTGCAGTCAGAAGCCCAACACATAACCACGATGCCATCGGGGTCTTCCTCTAGGCCGACTGGATCAGAAATTCTGAGGGTGGGGCCTCTGTGGTTTTAAGAGGCCTTCCAAGTGATTTGAAGGCAGTGGCTCTCCACTTGGCCAAACATTATAATTACCTGGGGTCTGCTAAAACCACATAGCACCCCCTTCACGCAGACCAACGAGAATCTCTAGGGATAAAACCCCACTATTCAAACCACAAAACTCACTGCCATCAGGTCGATGCCAACTCATAGCGACCCTATAGGACAGGGTAGGACTGCCCCGGGAGTTTCTGAGACCCTAACCCTTAACAGGAGTAGAAAGCCAAGAGCTTAGCAGCCCACCACCCTACCAGCACTCCTATTAGACTTTATCCCACCAGTAGACTTTGAAAAGTCTCCCCAGGTTATTCAAGTGTATATTTAAGCTTTTAAAGTTATAGGTAGCGTTTGTGTTGATAAGAAAAGAAGATTCAAACTTCAAAACCAGTACATTTATTACTGTAGGTTATAGAAGATGTCCAAAAGTACTTTTCCCATAGTGTCTCCCCCTCCCCCCACCCCCTGCCAACTGCCCTAGGAGAAGAGAGGCACAGGAAGAAACAACCTCCTTCCTAACCTGAGGTTGAGCTAGGGGTCATGGAGGACCCCAGCCTGCCCTTCTCCTTAGCTGGACTCCATCCCAGGGAAAAGATGCTGGAAATGGGAGCCTGATATTAATTTATTTTAAAGATCATGTTATTTGGGGCTCTTACAGCTCTTGTAACAATCCATACATCAACTGTATCCAGCATATTTGTACATATGTTGCCATAATAATTTTCTAAATATTTACTTTCTATTTGAGCCCTTGGTATCAGCTCCTTTTCCCCCCCTCCTTCCCCCACCCTCCCACCTTCGTGAACCCTTGATAAATTATAAATTATTATTATTTGTTATTTGTTCCCCCTGGGGGTGTGTGTGTTATGCATCGATCATTGTGATCGGTTCTCCCTTCCTCCCCCTGATATTCATTTTTAGTAACTCCATGTTACGTTCCCTCAGGAGGATGAGTGTCTTGTTTACTTATTCATGAGCAGAGAAGATCCTTCATCAGTTCAGGTCATGCACCCCAGGCGCTGGGTCTATGTGGTCCCCACATCCACAGCATGCCTGCCACACCTTGCTGCATCCTAGCTGCCTGCAAAACCCGGGGCAAGTCTCAGACAGAAAGAGACCCTGGCGTGGAGTTTAATCAAGTGGGGGTGAAGTGGAAGCCAGAGTCTCTCGGTGGAGTAACTGAGAGACCTCTGCATAAGTGGTTGTGTTGGAGGAAGTCTCTGGGAGCAGTGGGTTTTGTCTCCCAGCCATGCCTGCAGCCATTGGGCTGGGCTTGTCAGGAAGCATTTCTCAGGAGCGTTTCTCAGGACCCACCTGGTTTGGTGGGGACGCTCGTGGTGAGAAAAGAGCGAGGTGTCTAGTTCTCAGACACAGGCAGAAATCTTACCATGCTTATCATGAGCTATTCGAATGGTCTGGGCCCCAGTTTATTCATTCGTTTCTAAGAATCGGCAATTAAATAAGAGGAAAAAAGGTGCAAAGACTCAGCATGGTGCCGACCCTGGAGATAGTCAGGAAATGTGAGTTTCCCTTCTCTTCCAGAAAGGGGAAGGAGTAGCCGGGGTACGATGGGTCAGTTGCCTGCACGGAGCCTGTGTGACACCCAGTGTCCCGCGGGGCCACCCTGTGCCTGTGTCCCTCAGAAGTATTGCTAACACTGGATAAGGCTGACCCATGAACCACTTCTCTGACAGCTTCTCAGCCCAGGCGCCAGCAAGCTTGTGGTTCAATCCACTTTGCGTTTCAATCTACCTTCCCAGGACAGATCTTGGATGCTTAAGTAACAGGACAGACAGTTTAGTTCGTTCTGAAATTATGATTACAGTGCAAAACCTGTGAGCCCCTGATCCACCCCCCACCCCCCCCTCTCTATAAATCACAGAG
>NW_022103915.1:97367355-97385361 GCF_000313985.2 Echinops telfairi
CTAGCAGGCTGTACCACTCACCGTGAGAGATTGGGGTTTTCTTCTCAGCTTTCATTTTCAGGTTCTTGGTTCCCCATTCTACTACAAGGTCTAGGGTTGAATTTTTCTATAAGCAAAGATAGGGAAGTCCAGGGAAAGCATACTGTGTTCTTAAAAAAGGAAACCGTGCCAGTCTTTCACGGTCTCCAGACACCTTGATCGCGCAAGTAAACTTCACATAGCCAAGCCAGGGTTCGGAGCAAAATTAACGCCGGGCCTCCTAGGACAGCCACCGATGTTGTGCTTCTTTGCATAATTTGCACACCATGAGCAGCAAGCATGTGCAGTGAATTAATTAGGGCGTCCCGTGGTGACTGTGTTTAACTTCACAGGACAAGCCTGGTCTGGGGGAAGCATACAGCCTGATGAGGTGCAGTGCTGTGGCCCAGTAGCAGTTAGGACTGCTCAGAAGTGAGACCCCGTGCCACAGAGGCCTGATGCCCTCCGCTGATGGCTCTGCCTGGCCATGCCCTCTTCTTTCCCCTCCAGACCCAGGGAGACAGTGGCTTGCTCGGTGACACCGGGCCCCAAAGTTCCCAGGTGGGCCTGTAGCCCAGCTGACCCTCAGGATGCCGAGGGCTCCCCAGCCTGGAAGGAGAGGGCTGGTCTCCAGGGGGCTCTGTGGGGCACGCAGCTGGGTGGAGCCTGTAAGGAAATCAACAAGAGGGGTGGGCGAAGGGGCAAACCTGGGAGTGTGGGGGGCTTGGCAGGCATCGAGTATACCCGCCTGTAAAACACCCCATCCAAGTTGTTTCCTTCCATCTCCCTTTGTTCTGCCCATCGCAGACCAGCCTGGCTGCTGGACTGTCAGACCGACTCTTCTAGAGTTTGCATTTCAATTGGCTCTGGGCTTCCAATGTGCGCTTGGCCCGAGCTCTGGCCCAGAGAGCAGGCAGGGCCCGGAGGAAGTCGGAGGGGACAGCTCGGGTGGCAGTAGGCACAGCTGGGCCAGGAGCTTGAGCAGTGAGAGGGAAGTCAGGCCTGCCCTGACCTCTGCCCCAAATTCTACTCTCCGGGAGTTGTACGCTATTTAGCCTTTGAGTCACCTGATCGTGGGTGAGGGGGGGCGGAGCCTAACAGTGGGCAAACCCCCTGGATTCCACATGACCCTCAGGACAGAGTCATTGCGATGTCACTGCCCACGGCACTTCTCTTTTCACCCTCACACTCCATGCCAAGAGGGCAGTTGTCCGTGCGCAATGGCTGTGGGACCCCTCAGCTGGAGCATCCCGCAGGCAGGCTGGGATGCAGTCTTCCTAGCAGACAGCCTGGGAGAAGGAGGCGTGGCCGTCTGAGGCAGTGCTCCCCCAGAAGCACCTCCCAGTGGTGTTCCTTGCTGACACCGAGGCCCTGGACGACAGCCTGCCTGCCTTCCCCTTCACTGCCCCGGCCCTCCTCCCCCACAGTGGGCTTTTAGCACAGACAGGTTCAGGTGGCAGTCACGGGACAGACTGTTGTAGTACAGTGTGTGTCTCTCATACGTGACCAAACCGGACTCGCAAATGGACTGTCTCCTTAGCTGACAAAACAACCCTACTATTAATACCCCCACCCCCACTCCCACACACCTGGCGATCCAGGTGCCTGAGGCGCGCGCAGGAGAGAGCACTGAAGAGGGTCAGGGTCGGGGCAGAAGCAGCTGGGTCAGAGTGGTGTATGTGGACACCAGGGCAGCACGCATGGCCTTGCGGGCACAGGCAGGTCCCAGGGCACCCGGGGAAGCAGCAGCCAGAGGGTTGGGGTCTCCGCTGGAGCGCAGGGGCGTGGCCTTGGAGGCTCAGGGCATGCTGGGTGGGGCTGTGCTGGAGGATGCTGAGGGGGGCCCCAGTCTGGTGGTAGCGGGAGGGCCATCTGAGGCGTGCACTAGATGGGCCCCGTGGGCTGGCCTGAGACACCTGTGGAAGGGCTGCAGGCCCCTCTTCCCCTCACCTGGCACGCAGCACCAGGAGAAAGTAGGAAGACGGCCTGGTAGGAGTAGGGGATCCCACATGGGAGTGTGTGTGTGTGTGTGTGTGTGTGTGTGTGTGTAGGAGTCAGGGGAGGAGAGCCCCCTGGGGGCACGTGTCAGAGCTCACAAGTCCCAGGGAACAGCCAGGAGGAAATCAGCAGGCGCCTTAGCCAGGAGGTGGTGTTAGGGAGGGAGGGCCAGAGGGAGTGGGGTGCAAGAAATGAATGGGCTTGCCCAGGGTACAGGAGGGACAGGTAGTCCAGGTTGTCCAGACCTGAAGGGAAGGGGTCCCAGGAAAGAGAGGACAGGGTCCAGAGATGAAGGAGGAGGCTGCGGGATCCCCAATATGGAGGTCTGTCTGGGAGGCAGGGGTCTGGGAGGAGAACACTGTGAAGCCAGGAGAATTGGAAACCACAGCTCAAGCCCGGGCAGGTTGTGGCCTGTGAGAGCCACTTCTGCCTGCTCTGCCTGGTCACTAGTGAAGCTGTGTCCGCTGAGAGGCTGCAGGTAAGGAAATGAGGTCATTTTTACAGACTGCCCTTATCCCACAGTGGCTGGGCCTTTGGAACCTAGCCTGTGGATTAGTGTGCTGACTAGAGTTGACGGGGTTGGCTAGAGAAACAAATTCATAGGCACTCATACGTGTATAAGAAAGAGCTTTATATCAAAGAACAATTGTATATTGAGAAAATATCCCAGCCCAGTCCAAATCAAGTTCAGAAGTCCAATGTATTAACCCTTATGTCCGATACGCGTCCATAAATTCCTCTTAAGACTCTTGCAGCACATGCAATGATGCCAAATGCAGGGAGATTACAGACCAGTGGGTGGAAAGTTTTGTGGATCCAGGGCAGCGGAATCATCTCAGCGGGTCTCCACAAGTCTTCTTCAGCTCTCTGAGTCTCTCAGCAGCAGGAATATGAAGCAGAGAGAGTGGGACTGGCCTCCAGTGAGCTATTTATCTCCATTGGGCCTCTAAATGAGGTCATCAAGCTGCGACCTGATCGACAGGCTAGACTCCACCCCTTCACTCAAGTTGACAGGAGATGATGTCGCTGCCACGGTCAGCGAGGAGTGGGTGCCCTGTCAGTGTTGTGAAGAACTCGGCTTGTGCTGGTGCAGTGGCTCAGCACTGGGCCGCTGTATTAGCCTGGGTACTTTAAAGAAATAAATCCACAGAAAGTCATGTATAAGAGACAGTTTTATATAAAGGTTAAGTGCGCATCAAGAAAACATCCCAACCCAGTGCTGCCCAAGCCCACAAGTCCAACATCGACCCATTAACGTCCAACACCAATCCACAAAGTCCTCCTCCATCTCGCACAATCTTCGCAATGATGCCGACTGCAGGAGGAAAGCCGAGTCAGTGAGCATGTAAGCATCTCAGCGCTGGCAGGGGTCTCCACCCAGCTGCTCCAGCACCAGGGCTGCATTAGGGTAAGTCCATGCGGCTTCTCTTGGGGATGTCTTGCAGGAAGTCAGCCTTGCCAGTTGAAGCAGGGAACTGGCTAAGGCAGCTGCACCCTGGTGCGACCATCACAAAGCAAGAGACCTGAGAACTAGAAAGGCGAGGCTTACTGAGCCATTTATCCCTCCGCCCTTCAGTTAACCCCACATGTGTTTATCGGCCAGTTTGGCACAATAAACTAACGCCTTAGCCACTAGCCAAAAAGTCAGTTGTTCGAACCAGTGGCTCCTGACAACACTGCATCAAGATGGGGCTTCCAGATGGGTGCCAGCTTTGAAATGGAACTCTAATGGCCATTCAACTATGTCCTATAGGGTCTTCACGAGTTGGCATCAGCTGGGCAGTAACAGGATCTAGCGGTCGCAGACGACGTTAGGGCTGCTTTTCTGCACGATTTATCCACAGACCTCCAAAAATTACACTCCAGACTTGCCTTCCCACAGGAAAAGGCCCCGCTCCCTGCCTTTGTCTAGGAAGGAGCCACGGGTTCTTCCTTCCAGACTCGTTTCCTCGTCCTCCTTCTCCACTGCTCTCCAAGGTGGGTGCAGAAGAAAGTGCCTTCAACCACTGCTATGTAGAAGAACGAGCATGACTGGAGCCATGCCGATTAGACAGAGGGCCCTCTGGGAGCCTGGAGTCCTCAGCTTCCACTGTGACACCCAAGGGACAGTCCTCAGGGCTCCTGCATGGCTGAAATTGAATGGCAGAGGAAAGAGTCTTACCCTAAGCAACGTGGCGATCTTCCCAAGTTGTCTATTTTTGTTGCGTGCCCCCCCCCCCCTCGTCACAGACATTTGGCAACAAGTTCAAAGCAGTTGCCAGGCTCGCTAGGATTTCTGAAATGAAATGAAATTTTCCCGCGAGCAGACAGACTCCTCTCTCTCCCAAGGAATAGCTGGTGGGTTTGAACTGCCGCCCTTGCGGTGAGCAGCCCGATGCTTAATTTGCCATAGGTTATTCACGTCTTATTTTAGGTGGATGGATCACAACCCTTGGCCTATAATGTTCTTTTCTCTCTTCAATGATCCAGGCATGGCCCAATTTCATGTTTATTTATGATTATTTCGTTAAAAAAATAATGTAACGAGCCCACTAGAACTTGAACATGGGTAATACCTACATTCCTTCTGGGCCCCTCCTTCACCCTGTCTGTTAAAACCATGGTATGGGGGCATCGGACTTCCTCCGCCTCATGGAAGAAAGCAGAAAATCAGCAACAGCATCAGTCCAAAGCTGATTCCTGCTCCCCTTCCAACCTCTTCACCGTTTCTGACCCCAGCTATCCCTCTACGGCACTCTCTGCTTCTCAGCTAGGGCTGCTCATTTGTAGCAATGGCCACACAGAACCCAGACAATGCTCATGCTATGGTGTTCATTAGGGAAGTCATCGTTTAGAATTCAGGCTCAGGAATGACTCAAGGTACAGTTCTTCAGTCAGGACCACTTCTTCACAGCCAGGCCTGCAGACAAGCCTCTCTTTGGCCCTCAGCATCTCCATTATTTCTCGGCCCCTTGGACTCTGTTCTGTTCTACTTGGGAAAGTGTTACAAAGCTTTTTGGCTTTGCTAACAAGTACCCAAGTGCACCCTACTCTGCCAGTAAGCTTCAGTTGAAGAAGTTTCTGCGCTATTGCTCCGCTCCATGGATCAGCAAGTCTCTGTCTGCCCAGAGATGCTGGAAACATCCTGCCTGAATGTTCTCAGCTCTCTTGCCCCATGGATAGACACACCCACTGTACCTGCCTTACTCTGTCAGTCTGGGAAGCCCCACCACACCGTTTCCTGTCCATTTCCTGGTTCTGCTGCTACTCTTTCTCTATTGCTGCTTCTGGTTGCTTGGAACCATCTCTGGTTCTCTCTCTCTCTCTCTCTCTCTCTCTCTCTCTCTCTTTCTCCTAGGCCTAGGAGGTCCTCAGAGCAAAACCTCTGCTCCGATCTCTTAGTAGTGACGTACCCATTGTCTGCCTATGGAGGGTGGTTCATTTTAAGCCTAACTTATTTTATGCCTGAGGACAGGGCAAAACTGACCAGGCCTCTTGAAGACCACGTTACCCAATCTCCATGGCGTCCCATCAGCACTTCATTTACATAGCCATTGTGTGGGAGGCACTAAGATTATGGCTAGAACCAACCACCATATTAAATAATTTGCCACACCAAAAGGTCCCAGTACTCCCTGTCCCACTACTTACCCCCTCCCCATTGATGTTGACCCCTGAAGTTTATGAAGTAGCCACACCTACTACTACCATTAATTCACCAGGCCCGTGATCCCGTGCCTCTGGGTTTTAACTGTTGGAATTGTGCTCTGAGAGGCCTGAACCTCGGTCAGAGATGCTAGTTCACAGCTGCAGCCACCAACTTGCAGCGAAGGCACAGTGCCCACAACATATTCCGTGTTATTTTTAATTTCATCTAAGCCAGAGTTTCTCAACCTTGACTACAGTGACGGTTTGAACTGGCTAACTTTGTTGTGGGAAGCTGTTCTGTCCACTGCACGGTGTTTAGCTGTCTGCCTGGTTTCACCCCACTAGATGCCAGTAGCACTCTCATGTTCTCCCCATTCCCATTGCGACCGCCAAAAAATGTCTCATGGGGGTAAAAATCGCCCTACTTGAAGCCCACTGTTCTAAACAAATAGTCAGGGCTGTTCCGTTCAACCAGTTCTGCAGGTAATATGGCTCAGCTAGAACCCCCCTGTGATGCAGTGAATTACGTAATGTGACCTTACAGTATGGACTGTGACTCCCACGTAATGGTCAGGTGGGGCTATGCAAATCAGGTATTGGTGTATGCCCAAAAGGATTGGACCCCTTGCTGCGAATGCAAATAAGGTGTATGGAACCTGTTGAGGTTATGAGTCAGCCTGAATGGGCCATCGTTATTTCCCAGTGGTTCTGCAGTTATGTCATTATGCAATGTGATGCTTACATAATGACATTATCCTCTCTTTTGTCATGGACCTCTTTGCTTATGGTGACGGTCCCATTTGGGAGGGAGTTGTCAGTCATGTCCATGAGTCAGGATTATGATGATGGTGGGATGTATCCTGAATCCCCTCTTTACTAGTGGGTGTGACTCAACCACCTGACTCAAGTAAGGAGACTTTCCTTGAGAATGTAGTCTATCCCATGTATGTGAACCTCCCGGCAAAGGTCTTTCTCGCCATCTGGGTCTGCCTCATCATCCTCTAATGCGTCCTTCCTGGAACTTGAGCCTCATAGCCGACTGTCTTGCTAGGTTTCTGGATTGGGTTTATCTTGGTTCTATGCTTCACGGCACTGAAAGAATTCACACAGCAGAAGCACTTTCGTGATACCAGTGAATTTTTATGAAGGAAAGGGAAAGTTTCAGCTATTACAGTCTCAAAAGAGTACATGCTATTTCTGGAAAGTGTGCCAGGCCGCCCAGAAGCCGTGCTGGGGTTCACAACTGGGCACGAAAAACCACGTGGGAAGAATACAGGAACGGTGAGCAGGAACCCCCCACGTGCAGAACTGGGGAATCCCTGGGGACCAATGGGGTGTGCAGGGCTGTGCTCCCTGCCTTTATTCTATCCTGCCCCACTGGCGGGTGGGGAGGGGTGGTGTGGTTGAGGGAGTTGACTGACTTCATTGGCTGAGTTAAGCACACCTGGGTGATGTCAGGTGCCTAGGTAGCTTTAGGCTTAGGTTTCACCTGCACCAGGGGGCTTAGTTTGCACATGCCCAGTTCTGGATTTCCCCGTAGGTGTCCAATGGCTGCCTGATTTCTTTCCAATAATGTTGTGGCCTTTGCAGGCATCAAAGAGACACCCCCTTTCATCCCTAATCTACGTACCTAATCGCCTGAGCTGATTCACAAGCTTCTGCAGCCTTATGTGAGCCAGCAACCTGCCATCTGACCTGTGCATTTAGGTTCATCAGCCCCTGCTGTCATGTGGGTCTGGGGAAGGCCCTGGCCTGACACCTCACCCAAAGACTCAGGGCTTACCGGCTTCCACAGTGGCGTGAGCCCTTTCCTCAATGGTTTGTGACTCCTGTGTGAGGCTCCTGGAAGACTGGAACCTGAGTAAGAGAGGAGGGGGAGACGATGGTGGAGTGATACAGCAGTTTGGCAAAGCTGGACATTTGGGACACTGCTAATCTCCACCTCCTGGGAACAAGCTTTGCGCTTGTCTTTTAAAAATAAATGATGTGCACACCCTCCCTCATAGAAAGCAAGTACAAAGTGTGCCCATTGATGCTGTGGAGACTTGCGACGAAAAGTGTGGTTCTTAAATCAGCAGCATGAGCAACACCTGGGAGCTTATTACCCATCCAGATTCTCGGGCTCGCCCCAGACCTACTGAATAAGGGTCTGCATTTTAACAAGACCCCCAAGCGACTCCTTGGCACCAGCAGGTTTGAGAAGCCCCGCTGTAGGTTACACAAAGTGTAGTAAACACACAAACTGTGGTTAAAGTGGATCCAGATGTAAGGTTTCTCAAGGGCACTGCTCGCATTTGGGTAGAATAGTCTGCTGGTGTGTGTGGCTGTCCCACCTTACAGACAGCCTTGAGACACCCCTTAAGTGTCCACAATGCTCCCCAGTCACCAAGACGACCAGAAACACTCTCAAAGTGTGTCCAGATGCCTCTGGGGGTGGTCCCTGCCAACGAGCTTCCCTGCAGTGTGGAGGGTGCTCTTGTTAGGTTTCTGGATGGTTTACCTCCGTTTTTGCTTCTTAATGTTGAAAGAATTCACACGACAGAAATACTTCTGTAATCCAAGTAACTTTTATGAGGGAAAGGGAAGTTTCAGGTATACATCAGAAAGTACACACTATCCCTGCAAAGCGCGCAAGGCTGTATGGTGGGGAGCCGTGGGAAAGTTTGGGGCTGAAAATGGCCACTTGGGGGAGCACGAGAAACCACGTGAAAAGAACACTGTAACAGGAGCTGAAACCACCACGTGTGTGGGACCAAGAGCAGGAAGTCCCCAGAGGCCATGGGAATGCGGCCCTGAAAGGGTCCGCAGGCACGTGCAGCTCCATGCACCCACGGGAGATTCCCACCTTCCTCTTGCAGAGTGCACCTGAGAGGGCTTGGGGCTGGCGCCTGCCTGTGTGCCTCACAGAGGGACTGATGGCCTGCCCTCATTCACTATGGTAAGATTTTTTTGTTCTGATGATGCCTGATACCTGATCCCTTCGACACCTTGTGATCGCACAGGCCGGTGTGCTTCTTCCATGTGGGCTTTGTTGCTTTTGAGCTAGATGGACGCTTGTTTACCTACAAGCCTTTAAGACCCCAGGCACTATATCTTTTGATAGCCGGGCACCATCAGCTTTCTTCACCACATTTGCTTACTCACCCACTTTGTCTTCAGCAGTTGTGTTGGGAAGGTGAGCATCATAGAATGCCAATTTAATAGAAGAAAGTATTCTTGCATTGAGGGAGTACTTGAGTGGAGGCCCAATGTTCTTCTGCTATCTTAATACTAACCCTATAAATATATGCACATAGATCTATTTCCCCATCCTCGTACATAAATATATTTGCATATGTACATGTCTTTATCTAGACCTCAATAAATGCCCTTTGCCTCCCACCTCTTTCCTCTATTTCCCTTGACTTTCCTCCTGTCCCACTATCATGCTCAGTCCCCACCAGGGTTTCAGCAGTTCCTCTTTGTCACATTACCCTTCATTATGCCCTACCAGGCCTCCCACACCCACCTCACCACCAATTTGGATCACTTGTTGTTCCCTTGTCCCTGAGTTTGTTAACACCACTTCCTCCCCCCCCTTCCCCATCTCCCATGTCTCCCCCGGAACTGTCAGTCCCGTATGAGGAGGTGTGGTTGAGGGTGTTGGTCGACCTTATTGGCTGAGTTTAGGTGCACCTGTATGATGTCATGTGTACAGCATTGTGTGTGGGCCCAGGTTGCCCTTCACCTGGGCCTGGGTGACTTGTGACTTTGGTTTGAGTATGCCTAGCTTTGGATTTTCCCATAGGTGTCTAATTAGTGTACCCAATTTCTTTCCAACCCCTTTATTGTGGCCCTGCGAGCCAATTTCTGCTGGGGCAGACATTTGGGGGAGACAACCTCCCTTTATCCCTAATCTAGCTATCTTTCACTTTCACCTTGTGTGACCTTGGGTGTGGCAGAGTTTGCCAGACAGCCACAGTCTGCATGTGGGTCCAGGAGGGGAGGAAAGATGCAGAAGTTAAAACGCCCAGTGCTCTTCACAAAGGACAGGTGCCAGGACCAGGAGCCTGGGGCGTCCCGGGCAATAGGAACACTAGGAGCACAAGGAGGGGAGCCTTGAGGGGCAGGAACCCATATCCTTCTGGGAGAGATGGGAGCCGACCCAACCAGTCAGGCCAGCCGGGCACTTCCCCCAGCTCCTGGCAGCTTCCTTGGCCTGGTCAAGAGAAAGCAAACAAAGGAAAACAGCTTGGCATCCCAGAGCTGGGCCTGAGGTGAGGAAGGGAATGCATCCAGGTAGGCGAAGTGCCCGTGCTGGGCTCCACCCCTCCCCGCCCACATCTCACCTGGATCTACCTGCCCTTCCCAGCAGCAGGAGGGGTAGGTGGCTCTGCAGCATGGAAATGTGAGAGCTCAGTGGAAAAAGCCCCAGCTTCCACACCAGAGCTGGCAACCTGCCCTGCACGGGGGAACAGAGGGGCTGGGCGCTGCCGGCTCAGCTCCCTGAGCCAGCAGCACCCCCTGCCAGGTCCCCACACCTCTTCAGGCCCCTGTCTTAGCATCACCTGCCGTTCCTCTGACACCCTGTGCATGTGCACCTCCCTTCCTTCGGCCAGGAAAGTCTGTCCCTACGTCCAGCAAACTCAGACTTTAAGATCCCTCTGAGCAGCACTTTCAGACCCTGGGGAGGGCTGTATCCTTTTATTTTTGAATTCCTCTAACTCCTGTCAAGGAGCCCTTGGAGGGGCTCCAGTGGGAACTAAAAGGTTGGCCATTGGACTGCACCCAGGGGTGCCTCAGAAGAAAGGCCTGGAGTTCCGCTGAAACCCCACGGAGCACAGACCTACTCTGAAACACACCCGTGGAAACGGACTGAGCCCTGTTGGTTTGCTTCTAACTCCAGGCACACGCTGAGGTTATGGCTCAGGAGCTGTCTCATACGGATTGCTCTTGTCGAGCCATTGTCAAAGGACCCGACACCCAAAAAGGTGTGCCTCTGGATGAAGAAGGAAGGACATCTCGAGTCCATGCCCCACAAGGTCCTGCTGACTGGTCTCTTTCACCCCTTCCCTCAGTTCAGTGAGCCAGGCAACCAACACAGATGGAGCACAGGGCCTGGGAATTGAACGGAAATCAGGAATAAATCGATACGCCCTAGTAGCACTGCCGGGTTAAGTGTTGGGCTGCTAACTTCGAGGGCAGGTGGTTCAAACCCACCGGCCTCTCCCTGGGAGAAAGCTGAATCTCTCTGTGCCCATCACGATTAATCGCCTTGGAAACCTTATATCGCGTGGCCCATGAGTTGGAATCGACTCGATGGCAGCGGGTCTGGCTTTGGGGGGTATGGTTCTTACCCTCTAGTGAGGGAAACAGCACACATCAGAGCCTCGGACTGAGAGAAGGGAGTCTGTTGGTCTGATGTCTACAGTGGAGGAAACCACGGTGCAGGGGGTGGGAGAGACACGTCTCTCTTAAACCTGTCCATGGGCAGGGGTCACTGGTAGTTGGTGTCCTGGGTCAAGGTCTATTCCAGCACATGCTTCACAGTTGGCAGGAGCCAGCCTCTCAAAGACCCCAGCTCCCCTGTAAGAAAGTCCGTCTGACAAACCTCCCCGCTTCTTTTCTCAGAATGCCCATCTCTTTCTATGACGCCTTGCAAGGGCACAAAACAGGAAGCCTGAAGTTGGCATTCTTCTACTTCTTTCTATCTTCACGGAATGCTGGTGGCACAACGAACAGTGCAGTGTTTACCTGCTAACCCACAGCCAGTGGTTTGAACCTATCCAGTGGCTTTGCGTAAGAAAGGCCTGGCAACCTGTTTCTGTAAAGATTACAGCCAAGAAATCCCTATGGGGCAGTTCTACTCTACCACGCCAGGCGGACAAGAGTTGGCAACAATTCAGCAGTGTCTTCCATCTTCTGCCTTCCCCCACTAGGACGAGATCCTTTCAGCTCTGCCTGTCGCTGGGTTCTTGTCTCCCTGCTTTAGCTTGAGAGTCGGTGTTGGAAGAAGCAGCAGTTGAAACTCCCCAGAAGCAACGGTGTTCTGAACACCTGCATGGAGGAGGGAAGCATGCATGACTCTTAAGAGGCCTTTGTCTTGTCATTTCCCGGTCCACCGGGGAGGCTGGGATTCTGGAATGTAAGAGTTGCTCTAGAAGGGTCTCACATAAGGGATTCCGCTTGTCTTCCATCTCTCAGCGTTGTCTTTTTTTTTTTCCTTTTCTTTTCAGAGTTGTCTTAAAAGGGGAAGAATACAGACCAATCCTGGGTAGGACCCACAATTCCACACAAGACCCAAAAGAGAAAGACAGGGAAAGAATAGAAGTAAGAACAGAGGCCAAATAGGTTGTCATCGGGTGACTGATAACTTTATTTGGCTGTGATTCTCAATGGTTTGGCCAGACGCTAACCTGGCTGCTGTTCCAGAGTGTCATATAAAGTAATATCAATTCCTTCCATGATGGGATCTGATGGGATCGACCAAGTCAGGGAAGTAGAGGTGAAAGTGTGGCAGCTCTCCAAAATGGAAATAGACATCCCGGCAGGGCTTGTCCTCTCTCTCTTCACCTCGGGTGCTTTTCGTCACCTGACCCACAAATCTTGGGACAGAAGCCTGCAGAAGGCTCAGGCCAGCTGCCTGACCTCTGGACTTTGGCCCCACCAGCCCCACAATTAGGTGGCACACCACTGGAGTGAAACAATCTCTCTCTTTACATACATGCATTTTAATATGTATCTATGTGTGTGTGCTGGTTTTGATCCTCTAGAGAACCCAAACTAGGACTATATCTCACTACTTAAAAAAAACTATCATGTATTTTCTTTCCGTTGTTGTTGAGACTATGCACCACAGAACATACACCAAGTCCACAGCTTTTATATGTGCAATTCAGTGACATGAATTACATTATGATGCATGTATTATATTACAGCCTTTGAGTTGGACAACCATTTTTACTCTCCTTTCCTGAGTTGCGCGCCCCCCACCCCCACCCCCATGAACACAAGCACACTAGGTGTGTAACTAATCGGTTTGTATCCAATCTCTACAGTTGTTATAGTCAATTTGACCTCCTATAGATCGCTCTTAAGAGAGCTCGATGCACCAGGCCGACACCCTTTACTAATTAAGCTGAACTATAGTTTGGTTTTAGGAAGACTTTGGGGACGTTTTTGGTTTAAGTT
Organism: Echinops telfairi; assembly: GCF_000313985.2. Taxonomy (NCBI): domain Eukaryota; kingdom Metazoa; phylum Chordata; class Mammalia; order Afrosoricida; family Tenrecidae; genus Echinops; species Echinops telfairi. The sequence goes on from NW_022103915.1 coordinate 97,380,169, forward strand.
TTAGAGATGATCTCCGGGCAATCGTTTCAATAGTTCACTCAGCCTCCATGGCTCCAGAGTGTCGGAATTCCTGAGAATCTGAGGTTCTGCTTTTCGTTTCTCCCCTTTTTATTCTCGTACAGAGTCTCTGATCAAAATGGCCAGGCCCGGTCGTCTTCAGGTCGCGTGGCAAAGGGGGCAGTTGTGCACGGAGGCGATTTGCGCGCACTGTGCATCCTCCTCCTGTTCCTGCCCCCCTCCTTCCTAAGTCTCCAGACTGATAGAGACCAATGATTGTACTTTGAATGGCCACTCGCAAGTTTTTAAGGCCCCAGGCACTAGGCAGTAAATGAGGAGATAGAACAGGAGCAGGAAACATGTTATTAGACCAATTAACTGGGGTTTTCGCTGACTCTAGACTTCCAAACCGGGGAACTAAATCCCTTAGAGGTGTTCGGTTCTACATGAGCAACCTCAGAAGCTACTCTCTTCTTGTCATGGTGGTAAACATATCTATCACACCACCTAACTGAATTCCTCCCGGAATTTTCTTACACCTAGCTGGGACCAGTTTTCCCATCGGCAAGTCACAAGTCTTGGAGCTTAGTTTATACAGGCAGTCAGACGAAATTGCTTCCAATCCTCCCTCCCCTGCCCAGCCTTGGTGCCTCTGTCCTCTGGCCTTTTCTTGGAAGAGTCCTGCTGAGTCCAGATCTGCAGGAATGCCGCCCAGGACGGCCCCTGAGAATACATCAGAAGTAAACTTTCCAGTGAGTCTGCAGCAGGCCCCAGGAGGCAATTCTGCGAAAGAGAGAGAAGATGCACGGCTGGTGGAGAAGCGTTGGGGCCCTGACGTATAAACCCCACACACTCATCATCGCACTGTCAGCTTCCCCATAGTATTTGGCTCCCCTAGGACCCACTCCCACCACTGTTCTCGCCTCCTGGAATCAGTATAAACAAGGCCTCACCGCTGTGGAGTTGCAGGAACCCCACGATGAAAATCCCACTGGCTCTCCAGGCCCAGAGACCTGCAGTCTCGCGGCCAGCACACCAGTGATTTGCGTGGCTTTGCACGAAGTCGCCCCGCTGGGCAGGTAAGCGTTGTAAAGGTACCTTTCTAGTTGGACAGAGTAGGTTCCTCGGCAGGCAGGCACTGAGCCCAATAGCCTACAGCAGCCCCTCTTCCAAAGCCATCCCCACTTATACCATCCCCCAAGTCACCTGGGCATTCTCCAGGATATGGCTCTTATGTTGCCAACCTGTCTATCCCCCTGCGGTTACCACCTGGCCTCTGCTATGTGCTTTCCTTCCTGCTCCCACCCTGTGACTGAGTGGAGACATGTCCCCTTTGCTTGGGTCTGCAGTGAGGATGCTGATGTCCAGGCCCAGGGCTGCCTCCCATTGCTCTCAGAATGGCCAGTTCTTGAGACACCGGAGCTGGGCATAAAGACCATGCTGCTGGAGGCTGGCACCATGCAGAACCGGTTCCTGCAGCCTCTGCCTGCAGAAGCTCTCCACAAGCTAGGGCAAGGGCCACGGTCCAAAGCAGTATCCATCCGATGCCCCCAAGTCTATGTGGCAAACCCTCCTGCTCCCCCACTCCTCTCCTCCAAAGACAACACATTTGCCTGCCGGGAGCCTCTCCTGTTAGTGAGTTCCCGGGGCGAGCAGCTCAACACGTTAAAATGAGTGATAGCTCCTACACCGATGATGCCGGGAGACATCGAGTTCGCTCTTCGAGATGTTTATTAAGCATTAAACATGCACGAGATGCTTATTAAGCATTAAAAGTGGTGGAGTTCCTTAATGTAGAACTGAGGTCTGGGACAACCAGAGCACTGAGCCTTGAAGTCAGTCGCAGGCGGTCCTCGGAGCACGCTCTGCTCTTCTTCAGCAGGTGCTCGCCTGGCCTGTGGCCCACTGCCCGTGAGAAGTGAGCCCAGCGCTACATCCCTAAGAACGCTCCAAAACGTTCTCCAAAACTCTGCTCGGAATCAGGGCAAAAGAACCTAACTTCGTACCGGTGACAGATCTTCCTTAGTTCCACATTTTACCTTGTTTCTTAAACACCCTGCCCTAGAACACTTTCCATCCTCAGCCTCTGGTGCATTCTGACCTTGAAGTTCCTCACTGCCAGATGGACGCAGGGTGATAATTAGCATCTTCCCTTCAGGCCGGGTGTTTCTGGGCCAGGCCAATTTTTGAGAGGATCAAGGAGAAATTGGGGATTTCTGCAGAAAAGCAGAAGCGTGGTCCAGCAAGGAGCTTCTGTGCAGTTGAAGAACGAGTTCTTCAGTCCCCAGTTAGCAACAGCAATTGCAGCGAGATGCAGCAGGCAGCAGGCAGCAGCCCAGCCCCGGGCTAATGCATCTTCTCACCCTTCACCTCCATCCCTCCTGGCAACAAGAATTGGTTTGACTTAGTAAGTCTCCTTGTCATTGGTTCTTGACTTCAGAACACCTCCTAGCTGGTAAATTTCAGATGCCTCTGATGCTCTAATTGGCTGCTCTGTTGCTAGGGTCTAAAGGCCAACATAGTGATGCTCCTCTTCCAGATGTGGTCTCCATCTGACCCTGAATGCCCCCCTTCTTCAGCCAACCCCCCCTTGACCTCCCCCTTCCCCCGCTAGTCCCTCCCTCCTCCTGCGGTTGCACAGTAAACAAGCAGTCAGCCCCAGAGTTCCCAGGAGAGTAGGGTTTTCATCCTTGGCGTGTTTGGCCCGCCTGAGCTGGATTTTGTATAATCCATCAAGGCAAATTTGGGGAAAGCAGGCTTTGCACAATCCAGAACACACACATCTCCCCAGGATGCTCATGAGGTCATGGGCTTCCTGACAACTAAATCCTTCTAAGGAGCCACGGACCTAGAGAGGGATGACTTTGCTTATAAGGCAAATGGGTGAAACTGGGTGGGGGTGGGGGTGGTTTGCTACACCAGCCACGAGTGGCTACCAATGGTCGCTGTCATTGGAATCCCACCTTTTGGTGGATTCCTTGCTTTCTTCTGGAACCTGCTGTTAAAATAAACAGAGCCTTGAAAGGGCGATAGATTGAGTACCACACCCCAGAATCTGCTAGAAATGACCATGTGTGAAACAGTCCTATCAAATGAGTTTGGAAATACCAACACATTTTAGAGCCCTCGTGGTGCTGTGGGTTAGGCAATGGGCTACCCGGGAGTTGGGTCTGAAGCCACGTGTGCTGCAGTCTCAGAAACCCACAGAGGCAGTTCTACCCTGTCCTATGGGGTCACCAGGAGTCGGCAATCACCCGGTGGCAGTGAGTCATGGGTCAAAATCGACTCAGTTGCGGTAGGCCTGGAGTCTAGGTAGTGGGAGCCCAGCTTGCCCAGTAGACAGTAAAATGTTGAACAGGTCATGGGAAAGGTGGCAGTGAACCCTCCAGCCACTGCAGGGAAGAGCTGTGGCGGTCTGCTTCCATAGTGACGACCGCGCTGGAAACCCTGTGAGGTCGTCGCACCCTGTCTTATAAAACTCACTTCCATCAAGTCAGTGTGCAGTAGAAAGCGCCTTCTTCTCTCACACAGCAGCTGATGGTCTTGAACTGACCTTGCGGTTAGCCACCCAGCCATCACCATGACGCCACCGGGACTCCTACAAGGTATAGCTGCAATCAACTCAGTGGCTTGGGTTTGGTTGGGCGTGGTCTTAGGTAGAATGAATAATGGCTTCCCAAAGATGCCCAAGTCCCAATGCACCGAAGCCGTGAATGTATTTCCTTACACGACCAAAGGAGCATGTGTAGGTGATTAAGATTCAGGACCTTGAGATGAAAAGGTGATCCTGGATGATACAGGGGAGCCCAATCTAATCACCTGGATCCTTGAAATGAGAGAATGGTGCCATGCTGCTGTCAGAGAAAGAGAAGTTCCCTTAGAAGCAGAAACAGTGCCATACTAGTTGTTGGCTTCGAATATGGAGAAAGGGACCATATGCCCAGAAATGCCCCAACCCAAACACACTGCCATCAAGTCATCTCCGACGTCGGTAAGGAAGTGAGCCTCACCAACGTCTAATCTACCAAACTGAACAGGAGTCCATGCGTCCGTCCAGCTGTTACAGTAAGGAGCCCTAATGGAGTAGTGGTTACACATTGGGCTGCAATCTGAAAGGTCAGCAGTTTGAAACCACAGGTGAATGATGGGGCTTTCTACTCCCGTAAAGAGTTGCATATTATAGTCTTGGAAATTCACGGGGAGCGTTCTATCCTGTGAGTTGTTGTTGTTTTGGGCTGTTGCCGTTTCTGTGACCTATGGAGACTGCACGTGTTAGCAGAATGGAACTACTCCCCAGGGTGGCCTTCTTTGTAATCTGTGCAGAAGCAGTTCACCCATAGGTTTCATCTGCCTTTCTTCCTGTTGGAGCCTCTGCAACCTTTTGTTTTATCAGCTGAGTGCAAGCCATTGAAGTCCTTTGCAGCACCCAGGGACCACAGGTTGGTACGGGTTTGTTTGGCATTTAATTAACAAGATAAAACTGGTACACCTCTCCCTTGGTGTTTGGTTTTTGGTATCTTCAGGGTTGAGCTAGTTAAGGTTGATTGTGTCAACCTGGCCGATAAACACATGTGGCATTAATTGAAGGGCAGAGATAAATGGCTCAGTGAGCTTCGCCTTTCTAGTTCCCGGGTCTCTTGCTCTCTGCTGGTCGGACCAGGGTGCAGCTGCCTTAGCCAGTTCCCTGCTTCAGCTGGCAAGGCTCACTTCCTGTGAGACATCCCTGAGGGGAAGCCACATGGACCTACCCCGATGCAGCCCTGGGTGCTAGAGCAACTGAGTGGAGACCCCTGCCAGTGCTGAAATGCTTACATGTTCACTGATTTGGCTTTCCTCCTATAGTCAGCATCATTGCATGTATTTTGTGAAATGGAGGACTTTGTAAATTGGTGTCGGGCATATGGGCTAATGTTGGATTTGTGGGCTTGGGCAGCACTGGGCTGGGATGCTTTCTTAATGTACACTTACCCTTTATATAAAACTCTTATGGATTTGTGGATTTGTTTCCTGAGTTGACCCAGACTAACATGGGAGCAGCAGCCATGAGATGGAACAACGCATTGCATTGGGTTAATCTGCTATACAAGACTTTTTTTTTTTTTGACATATATTTCTTTTAATATTTATTTTCTAAGGTTTTATGTTATAAGCATTGTTTCCCTTATAAGGTGACATTTTGCTTTTTTTTTTTTTTAA
>NW_022103915.1:97386681-97396816 GCF_000313985.2 Echinops telfairi
AATAGGCTCAGAGAATGATTGTGAGGCTGGTATGGGACCACTCGGTGTTTGTTCTGCTGTACACAAGGTCACTATGAGTCACAGTGGACTCTATGGCACCCAACAACAAAAACAACACGGTGCCTTGATGGCCTAGTGGGTTAGGTGTTGAGTTGCTAACTGCAAGGCCCATGGTGCAAACCCGCCAGTCGATCCTCAGGAAGATGAGACGGTGTGCTCACATAAAGGTTCACAGCTTCGGAAACCCTACAGAAGGGTTGCTAGGAATCAGAATCCATTTGATGGCAGGGTGTTGGTTTTGTTTTAGGGACTCTTTTGGTAACATATCAAGGTAACCTAGCATCGCAGAAACGAAGGTTAAGCCCCAAACGTCTACTTCCCAGGAACATCTATTAGCATCTTAGCATCTGATGTAGAAACACAGCCTTTGGAATATGAACATCTGCAGTGTGATCTTGCTCATGTTTTCAGTATGGCAGTTAGGTGGGAGAGAGAGTGGCACCTTGGATAGGTTTGATGGGCAAGCGTGGGGTCTAAAGAGGTGAGACCAGGGTGAAGGCACTCAATGGAGAGAGGACTGAATAGAGAGGAGGTGGACTAAACTTCAGCTCCTACCCAACGCGTACAGTTGTGCTAATAGTTTATGCTAATAGTAAGCACAACACCTCGTGTGCTTCAGATTCACCATCTTCTCGAGAAAAGTTTCCAGACCTCCTTCTCACTTCCAGACTGGCTCGGAAGTTTCTCCTATGAGCTTCCATGGCTCCTGAACTTCTTTGTCTCTGGTTGAGGTGCTCTCAAACTCCCTGCCATCAAGTCAAGTTCGACTCCCGGGGACCCTGTCAAATAGAATAGAACCGCCCCTGTGGGTTTCCAAGGTGCAACTCTTTCTAGGAGCAGAAAACCTCTTCTTTTCCCAGAGGAGCAGCTGGTAGTTTCAAACTGCTGACTTACGGTTAGCAGCCCAATAAGTGGTCCATTACACCACCAGGGCTCCTCTTTCAACTACCAATGTGTATAAATTTAATCTTGACCTTCCTGCCACAGGTGGGTGCTGTTGAAACCTGTGTCACCATCTGGGCCCTGGGATGGCCGCCAGCCACAGTCTAGCCTAACAAGAACACATATTCCAAATAAGAACACAGAACATCATATATGATGACACAAGGGAGGGGCTTATGTTGAATATGTTCTGTGTTGTACAGTGAGTTAGTTAATTGTGCCAGCCTGGCTGATAATCACATGTGGGGCTGGTTGAAAGGCGGAGGGATAAATGGGTGGTGAAGCCTCGCCTTTCTAGTTCTCGGGTCTCTTGTTTTGTGATGGTTGCACTGGGTGCAGCTGCCTTAGCAGTTCCCTGCTTCAGCTTGCAAGATTGACTTCCTACAAGACATCCCCAAGGAGAAGCTACATGGACCTATCCCGATGCAGCCCTGGATGGTGGAGCAGCCGTGTGGAGACCCCTGCTAGTGCTGAGATGCTTGTTCGTTCACTGACTCGGCTTTCCTCCTGCAGTCGGCATCATTGCCTCTGTTTTGTGAGGTGGAGGACTTTGTGGACTGGTGTTGGGTTAATGGGTTAATGTTGGACTTGTGGGCTTGGGCAGCATTGGGTTGGGATGTTTTCATGATGATGCACATTTTCTTTACATAAAACTCTCTCTTATACATGAGTTGCTGTGGGTTTGTTTCTCCAAAGTACCCAGACTAATACATACAGTTTACTTGGTGGGTGGGATGGGGAGGGAACCAGACTAGGTTACAAGAAAGACTGAGATCAACAGAACAAATACTACACTTCTAAGATGGTTTGTAGGAGCTCTGATAGTGTAGTGAGTTACACATTGGGCTTCTAACCACACAGTTGGTGGTTCAAACCGACCAGCTGCTCCTCTAGAGAAAGATGAGGCTCTCTGTTCCTGATAAGATTTACATTAGAAATCCACAGGGACAGTTCTACCCTGCCCTTTAGGGTTGCTATGATTCAGAATCAACTCAGCGGCAGTGAGTTTGGTTTGAAAATGGTTGGTAGGGAGTGGTAAAAATGGGAACATAGAGAAGTGGTGGATATGAACAGACTCTTCTGAAGAAAAGATAGGAGGTATTGGTCAGTATGACAAGGCAAGAGAAAATGTAAGACAGAGAGAATCTCACTACATCTCCCATAAGCCAGGAAGGCTTCCTGCATGGAAGGAGGATTTGGAAGGTAAGAGGAATCAGTTTCCTATGGTGAACCAGCACTTCCTCACCCCTCAAATGAAGCCTGGAGTTTGGGCCTAGAGTCACACGTGTTTCCCAAAGTGGGAGGTACTGCCCCCAGAGGAGCTGCAAAAACAGACACCTGCCACCTTATCCTGGATAATGGGCAGTAGTACACATTTTTTTCATTGCAGGTGGGGCAGGGGGTGGGGGGCTATGGATGGCGAAAGAGGAGTCCTGGTCATGCTAATCACAAGGTCAGTAGTTTGCAACCACTGGTCACTCCATGAGAGAGATTAAGTCTGAGAAGCCCACGGGGGCAGTTCTACCATGTCCTAAAGGGTCCCTATGAGTCGGAATTGACTTGATAGCAGTGTTTGGTTTTGGTGTTGATGTTGATTTTTGACGGGGAAGTTGAGTAACGTATTTTTTTCTGTAAAGGGGGTGGTGGGCCAAATAAGATTGGGAACCTATGTCCTAGACCAGGACTTGGGGAATCTTTTTTTCTGCCAAGGGTCATTTAGATATTTATATCAGAATTTGGGGCCATACAAAAAATAATCAACTTTAAAAAGTTAGCCTGTGATCTATTTGGTCATTTAATTAACTCACTCCTAATGTGATGGTTGGAATTGCTTCTTTTTGCTGAGGTGTGTGATGTTAACTGGTGTCAATGTTCCCTAGTCCTGGCCTAGCCCATCAAAGCCTGGATCCACCAATCTGGGAAGATTAAGAACTGACTCTTCCACGCCACAGAGAACGACAGTACACCATAGGAAAGAGAACAAAGGGGAGAAATGGAATCATCCAGTCCTGGGTTAAACGCCATTTGAAATATGTCATTTACAAGATTTCAGTACATATTACAAAACATGTACTGAATACTTCAGTACAAGAATATTACAAAATATTCTTGTAAATATTTTATTTACAAGATTTACAAATTTACATTAAATTTCCTTTTCTGAGCGTAAATGGGTTTTCCAGTCATCAGCAATCAAGAGTCCTGAGGATGCAGAGGAAGGAGCAAGTTGGAAACCAAGAGTCGGAAGTCATGGCCATCCACTCCCTGTTATGCACTCTGGGAACTACCACCTCTCCCCTATCCTGATGGTCAGAGGGAGACTCCTAGGTAACTTGATTTGTATAAGGGACTCTCCTCCTCCCCCCGAAAAGAGAATTGCGATCGAGGAGACATAAAACACCCCCGGAGCCATTGGCTTGTATTTTCTGCCTGCGGACTATGGAGAAAGGAACACAAGACAGTATCACCAGCCACTTTAAGGATGAGGAAAACTGAGGGTCAGCGATGTTATGTGACTTGCTTAAGATTGCACGTGTGGTGGGACAGGGCAGAATCTAAATCTAGCTTGTGTGAATTCAGGGCTGGGCAGGAAAGTGTTGCTGTCAGAGCGGCCTGAACATCCAGGTCACGCAGCCCAGTTAAAGCCTGGTGAGGCATCCCAGAAAGAGTCAGGCCGAAGAAACTACACTTAAAATAATATGGAAATCATCGTACTTAAAAGTGTCCCTCAATGAGTTCTGAGCTTCGCCCTTGAGCCAGAATGCAGAAAGAGGGTTTAGTTTATACACCATCAGCCAGCAGCCCCCAGGAACTACAGCTCCCACTAGGCACCGCGAGAGCCTGAACGGAGCTGAGAATAAACTACAAGCCCCAGAATGCCTTGAGCGAGGCGCAAGCGCAGAGGCGCGGAGGGACGTAGTCACGTCGTTCGCGCGGGACCGTTAAATTTGAAAGTCAGCGGCTAGCCATGGCTGCGTTGTGAGGGCGTTGGGAAGCACCCGCTGGTCTCTTCGGCACCTCTCAGGGTAGGTTGCAGAAGGAGGGAGCAGGAGAAGGCAGCCAGCGGCCTTGAGCCAGGGATGCAGGATGGCGGCGATGAGGGACGGAAGGTAAGTACCGGAGGGTGGCTGTTGCCAGCTGGGCCTGCGGGACTCCAGGGGGCCCGGAGGTGAGGGAGAAAGCCGACCGCTCGGAGTAGCCAAGGGGAGCCGCTGCACGCCAGGGCCGGCCCCGCGGGAGCCGCCCCCTGCTCGTCGGAAGCAGGCTGAAGAGGGAGACGCCGGTGAGCACGGATTTTAGGCTGGCACGTGAGAATCCAGCCGCGTCCTGCTTCAAAGCCGAGAGGCCGGGAGACCCCCGTGGTGCGGAGGTGGGGGTTTGCCCCGGGGTCTGGGCCTGGCTCTCAGCTTAGCCGTTCGCTAGCTGTTTGACCTTGGGCGTGCCTTCATTTGCGAGCAGCCTCGGAGAATTACAAGTATTTGCGGAGTAATGTTGTAGCAACTGCTTCCAACCAGGAGCACCCCCAATGGCAAGGCGCTGTGACTATAGTAATAACGCAGCGAGACATTGGAAAAAGCTCATCTCTCTGTGTTTTGTGTATAGAAAACCCAAAGCCAAACCCCACAGCCACCAAGTCGATTCCGACCCTTAGTGACCTGGCGGTCTCTGCGGGCGTCCATGGCGTAGCCTCGTCTTTCCCCTGTGGACGGGTTTGCACTACTCAGCTTGCGGTTGGCAGTCCGCTTAACCCACTGCGATACCAGAGCCCCATCCGAGGAGGCCTCAAAACATTTGTGGAAAATGAGATGGAAGGATAATGAAAATTTCCCGCGAAGTTTTTGAAGCTTCTCTCTATAGGGAACCTTGGTGACACCGTGGGTTAAGCATTTGGCCACTTACTACCAGGTGGTGGTTCGCACCCACCAGCCGCTCAGCGGAGGAAAGAGGAGGCTGCCTGCTCTCATACAGATTTTACTGTCTTGGAAACCCTCGGGAACAGTTCCGCTCTGCCCTCTAGGGTCCTGTGGGTCCAAATCAACTCGTTAACTGTGGATTTGCCATTTGTGTGTACACACACACACACATACTTCTATGAAAGAACTTCAAAAAATCCATGGAAAAGTGGAATTGAAAGATAATGGAATGTTTCCATGAACTTGTGAAGAGAGAGACGTGTGTGTGTCTATGTGTCTGTCTTTGGAATTGCTTGCCTTTTTATTTTGTAGCCCATGTGCCTAATCAATGCAATGAATATTTATAATGCAGCCAATCAACAAAAGACCTATAAGTCCTGAGCCTTAAGTTCTGGGTAGAATGAGGGTGAAGATGGATAATAAGATCAATAAAAGTGAGACGATAGTGCTAGAAATAACAAACAAGCTAAGAAGGTAGGTAAGGGAATGTTGGAGGTGGTGGGGTGCAATTTTAGAAAGATGTGGACAGGAGGCTTCAGTGAGAAGGTGGTGGTGTTTGGCTCACGGCTCAGAAACTCAAGAGTCATAGTCCTGTGAGGAGGTTTTATCCAGTCACCCGAAGTCACAAGTTGACATCTTGCCACCACCAAACAACAAATAATGACACTGAGCATTCCTTCACGTACTTGTTGGCTAGTTGAGTATCCTCTTGGGTCGCGTGTCTGTTCCAGGCCTTTGCCCTTGTTTCATTGGGTTGCTTTGTCTTTTTGTTGTTAAGTGGTAAAAGTTTTTAATCTATGTTGGCTCTTCAGCCCTTAGCAGATATGTGAGGGGGCTTCAAAGCGTTGGTGGAATTAAAAAATTATGGAACTTTCCCCCAAACTTCTTGAGGCCTCAATGTAGTGTGCTTGAAGGCACATCTGACCCCCTCTGCCTCCCAGGGCTGATTACCACAGGCAGAGGGCAGACCTGCCCCACCCTCCAGCCTTCCGGACCAATTCTGAGACCAGTTGCCCCCTATTAGCCCTCTTTACTTTTCAACTGGGTTGTCTAGTTCATTAAAAGGACGACGACACAGAACTTGGAGGCGGTGCTCACGATTCCTGGGAAGTTAACAGGTTACAGTTAGGTGAGAAATGCTCAGCATACAGGTGTGTTTTTTTCTGCTCCATGTTCAAGCTGACGTCCCTGGTCTTGGTCTGCAGCCTCTTCGCCTGCCCTCTGCCCTGCATTGGCAACATTACAAACCTTTTAGGGCTGCCAAAAAAAAAAAAAAAAATGCCCAAAGGGCATGCTACTGCACTACCACCTTCAACCTGCAGGTACTCAGCTCCAGTTCCAGGGTCAGCAAAACCCAGCTCCTAATTAACTACTTTCCCTGTGACCTGGGAAGGCCACACTTCTGCCTCATACTCTGGCTCCTGGTTCTTAGCTGCTGCTGTACCTGTGCCACTCCTCTGGGGTCCGCACTGTCTCCTGCATCCCAGAGGTTCAATGTGTAAGAATCTCTGGGTCCAAAGGAGCACTGCACACCTGGCTCTTTTGCTGGTAGTGAGACCTCTACCTTCTGCTTCTGAGATAGTTCATTTTATACTCAGCCAGATGACAATCACAATTAACCCTGTAAGCAATCACAGCTGAATCAAAATCCCGACCTTAACCAGATCCATCAAGAAATACGAAGGTCATCTGGTGGTGGGAGTAGCAAAGGCTGTAGCTACGAGTCATATTAAAAGATCGGCTTGCATTGCAAGCCTCCTTTATGGTTCCCGCAAGTTTCTCCCAATCTGTAGGTTATCTTTTCACTTTCTGATAAAGTCTTGTGATTAAAAGAAAGAACTTAATTTTTAAGAGGTTCCACTTGTCAATGTCTTTTGCTTTTAAATGGAATAAATCCATAATTAAAGCCCCTATATATTAGTTACTGTCTTGCAGAGAATTGGCAGCTTTCATCTCTACTAAGTTCACACATTCCCTGCAATCTGCTTTGTTTCCAAGAGGCATGCTTATAGGTCTTTGTTGGTTTATGTTTTGCCCGCAGAGATAACATCTTTGTCAGAAGCAGGCTTCTGTCTGACCCGACCCGGCAGAGCTGTGAGATAGACTGCCAGCAGGCTGGCTGTGCCTCGGCCACCCCCGGGGTCAGAGCAGAATGTGCTCCATTGGATTTTCAGTAGCTGAGTTTCCAGAGGCCGATCACTAGGCCTTTCTAAGGAGCCTCTGAGTAGATTTGAAGCTGTACCTTTGTTTGGTGTGCAGTTGAGTGTGGTGACTGTTTGCATCACCCAGGGGCTCCAAAGTACAGAGTCCATGCCCTTCATGATGATTGCCCACCCAAAAATAGTCTTTGTGGGGCCCCCTCATTGTGTCTGATAGAATTTGTGGGGCCAGCTGTGACCAGTGAACTGTACTATTGCCTCCTCCTCTGGACTATATACAAATGTCAGTTTCAGCTGCAACTTGGGGTACTAGTTTGACCAACACTTGTACTAATTTTAAATTAAGCTAGGTATGCTTTCTCTGGTAGGTATAGCTGTTTTACCAAATATATTACACTTTTTCCTTTTTTTTCTTAATGCCCTAATCTTTAGTTTGTTTGATGGATCGTCCTGTCCCCAAGATCTTTACCGATTTCTCTCTTTCACCCAACAGTACCACAGCCACCAACATGACAGACAGGCTCAGAAGCTTAAGAGTATATGGATTTGACCCATATCATGAATAGTCACCTATCTGAAATCATCTTTAATAATCGACTGCTATAATAATATCAGCGTTGGTATAAGATATGCTTTTTATTTCGTTCTTCACAGTGAAGCCATGTCTTTGGAGGGAGATGAATGGGAACTGAGTAAAGAAAATGTCCAACCCTTGAGGCAGGGGCGGATCATGTCTACACTGCAAGGAGCGCTGGCACAGCAAGACTCTGCTTGCAGCACCACTCTTCAGCAGCAGAAACGGTGTGTGGACTGGCTGGGGCTTAACTGTCACCATGTCAGCTGTAGATAATGTAGATGTGGACCCATGCAAGATGGCATAGGGGGTGCGCTTCAAAAATTGGTAACAAACACCAGAATCTGTTCCCACCTGCTTTTCTTCATGCTACAGCTATCTTCGGTTTTCTTAGAGCAAGAGCTATAGGAATTAATTTCACTGTGGAGAGCTAAACCTTATATCAAAAGAAATGCATCTTGATATAAGGAACAGTAATAACCATGGTAAAGCAACTCATTCTGGGCCCTCAAGCTGACTTAACTCTTGTAGTAAATGTCCTTGGATTATGAGTTTTGAGGACATGTGGATCTGTAATTTTTTAAAATCATTTTATTGGGGGCTCGTACAATTCTTATCACAGTCCATACATACATCCATTTCCCCCTCCCTCCCTACTCTCCCTTCCCTCATGAACCCTTCATAATTCATAAATTATTATTTTTTTGTCATATCTTACACTGACCGACATCTCCCTTCACCCACTTTTCTATTGTCTATCCCCAGGGAGGAGCTTATATGTAGATCCTTGTAATCGGTTCCCTCTTTCTACTATTCCACCTTCCCTCCACTCTCCAGGTATTGCCATTTTCACCACTGATCCTGCAGGGATCATCCGTCCTGGATTCCCTGTGTTTCCAGTTCCTATCTGTACCAATGTACATCCTCTGGTCTAGCCAGATTTGTAAGGTAGAATTGGGATCATGATAGTAGGGGGAGGAAGCATTTAAGAACTAGAGGAAAGTTGTATGTTTCATCGTTGATACACTGCACCCTGACTGGCTCTTCTCTCCACAACCCTTCAGTAAGGGGATGTCCAGTTGCCTACAGATGGGCTTTGGGTCTCCACTCTGCCCTCACCCTGATTTACAATGATAAGATTTTTTCTTTGATGCCTGATACCTGATCCCTTTGACACCTCGTGGTCATACAGGTTGGTGTACTTCTTCCATGTGGGCTTTGCTGCTTCTGAGCTAGATGGCCGCTTGTTTACCTTAAAGCCTTTAAGACCCCAGACACTATATCATTTGATAGCCGGGCACCATCAACTTTCTTCACCACATTTGCTTATGCACCCATATGTCTTCAGCCATCATATCGGGAAGGTGGGCACCCACTGATAGGAGGTTTTTTTTCTTTGATGTCTGATAACTAGTCCCTTCTACACCTCATGGTCAGACAGGCTGGTGTGCTTCTTCCATGGGGCTTTGATGCTTCTCAGCTAGATGGCTGCTTGTTTACCTGTAAGCCTTTAAGACCCCAGACGCTGTATCTTTTGATAGCCGGGCACCATCAGCTTTCTTTACCACATTTGCTTCTGCACACATTAGTCTTCAGTGATCGTGTTGGGAAGATGTGCATCATGGAATGTCAATTTAATAGAACAAAGTGTTCTTGAATTGAGTAGGTACTTGAGTGGAGGTCCAATCTGCTGCCTTTATACTAAACCTATAAATATATGCACGTAGATCTATTCGCCACCATCCTGTATAAGTATATTTACATGTGTACATGCCTGTATATAGACCTCTACAAATACCCTTTGTCTCCTAGTTCTTTCCTCTATTACCTTTTACTTTCCTCTTGTCCCACTATCATGCTCAGCCTTCATTTGGGTTTCAGTAATTTCTCTTGGTTACATTGCCCTTGCTGAATCCCTACCAGGCCTCTCACACCCTGCTTGCCACTGTTTTTGGATCACTTGTTGTTCCCTTGTCCCTGGGTTTGTTAACACCACTTCCTTACCCCCACCTCCCCCTCTCCTGTGTCCCCCCAGAACCATGGGTCCTGTTGTTTTCTCCTTTAGACTGCTCACCCAGACTATCTTATCTAGATAGATCTGCAGAGACAATAATATGCACCAAAAAGCAAGGCACAGCAAGACAAGGCGACAAAAGAGAACACAACGATGACAACAAAAAAGAAAACCAATGACCCAGAGAAGAATAAATTAATTTAAAAGAAAAAGAAAAAAAATTTTTTTAATCATTTTATTAGGGGCTCATACAACTCTTATAACAATCCATACACACATCAGTTGTGTAAAGCGCCTTTGTACATTCATTGCCCTCATCTTTCTTAAAAACATTTCCTCTCCACTTAGGCCCCCGGCATTAGGTCCTCATTTTTCCCCTCCCTCCCCGCTCCCCACACCCTCATGAGCCCTTGATAATTTATAAATTATTATTTTGTCATATCTTGCCCTGTCCAACGTCTCCCTTCACCCA
>NW_022103915.1:97397875-97408969 GCF_000313985.2 Echinops telfairi
TCCCTGGGTTTGTTAACACCACTTCCTTTCCCCCCACCTCCCCCTCTCCCATGTCCCCCTGGAACTGTCGGTCCCATTGTTTTCTCCTCCAGATTGTTCATCCAGCCTATCTTATTTATTTTTTTATTTTTTTTAAGCCTATCTTATTTAGACAGACCTGAGAAAAAAATTTTAAAAGAAAGAAAAACCTGTAAATAAATCAAGGTCTGATATTTTACCTCTAGCCATGTCCTTTAGTCAAGTCTGATGGGGTGCCACGCTCTGGCCCCAGAGTCTATCCTTGGCACCTCCTCGGGATATGTCTGCTCTGCTCCCCCAGTTGCTCTGCCGCATGCCTTTAGTGTTTTGCCTTGGTGTTACGGGGTCAGTCTGGGCCAATCCCGACACTGAGTCTCCAGTATTGTCCCCCGTAGGGCCATGGGTCAGCGAGGGACGTCGTCTCTCATAGTGGGATCAGCCATATGGTCCACTTTGTGCATTGGCTGTTCAGAGTGAATATATGGTCCTCCAGGCCTGGTGGGTCAGGACGTGCTCCACTCTCTCTTCCTCCCCATTCATTTGCTCCCATGTGCTGTGATCAGACTTGTCCCTCTCCTTTGCTACAGCTTCAGTGCTGTCCTCTAAAGTAAATTCTTCTGGGGGGAGGGGCAGTTGTCCACACACCTGGTATGGGGGTAGAGCTGTAATCTTTTATGTATACTCAGTTACTAACTCTCTAGGAAATTCCCACCCCCTTCAACTTTTCATCTCTTTAAAATTTTTATAAAAATGCATATAACAGCCATTTCCATGGAGTCAATTCCGACTCAGTGGCCCTGTAGTACTGAGTAGTACTGCCTGGAGGGATTCTAAGACTGTAAATCATATGGGTAGACAGCCTCTTTACCTGCAGAGTGGCATGTGGGTTTGAACTGCCGACTCTGTGGTTAGCAGCCCAACTTGTACCCCATTGGACCAGGGCTTCATACAGCTGTTGCCAATTCCCAGCAACACATACACCAATTCAACCATTTCTACATGTACAATTCAGGGACATTGATTACATTCTTCCTGTTTGGCGACCATTCTTAGCCGCCTTTGCTAAGTTGTGCCTCCCCTGCTGACATAAATTCACTATCCTCTAAGGTTCGTATCTAATTTTCAAGTTACTCTTGTCGCTCTAACTTAGGAGTGTGTTCTTGAAAATACCCCCTCACCCCCACCTCGTAATAGTGGCCTCCAAAGAAAATGTAAATCTTAGCAAAACTGAATTGATGTAAGATCATTTTTCAATAATTTAACAAAGTCCTCTGAAGAAAGGCTGAAAACAAAATGCTTAGAATTTGGACCTATAGAACTTGCCCTCCTGTGCTTAATACAAGTTTTTATAAAAGTGCCTTTTTTTTTTAAAATAAAGGAGCATTATGTACCCTCAGTCTCTGCCATCATGGGCAAATGACATAGTGCTTGGTTGTAACACAATGATTACCATTGTCCATCTCATTGAAGTTGTATTTATTTTTTTCAGTGGCTTTCTCAACTATTCTTCCTGGTTTCTGCGACATTATGTGTTTCCCTGATTCTCTAATTATGCTTCCTTTTTAATGTTAATACCTCCAGTGTTTTATCTAATTCTCTGCTCTCTGCCTTCTGTTCTTCCATATTCGATTTCCCAAAGTAGTTCCAATATAGTTCACATCTCTCACTTGCTTTTCAGATGTTTTTTTGTCAGCCTGTAACTTATACTTAGATACATTTTTCACTTAATGTATTAAATGATTACAGATGCAATCTTTTTTTTGTCTCATAAATGGCCTGCCTTTTTCTACGTCTCCCTTTTGGTACCAAAGCTCACCTGGAATTATTTACTCACTGCTCTTACACCCTTATGGAGTAAAATGCTCAGATTTTTAAGTGTCCTCTTTAACCAGTTTTGACATGTTCTGTTTGTCTAGAATTGCTCTCTTTCCAGTTACTCCCCCTCCCTGGCTCTTATAAAGCAGCCACTGGATATGTTAGTAGTTTATTCCTTTCATTGCTTAGGAGTCTATTTTTTTTTTTTTTATATCCATTCACCAATCAATGGACATTTATATATTTTTTTTCCCAGTTTGGGGCTATTGTGAATATAGCAGATGTGAACATTCTTGCATAAGATTTCTTTATGGACATATTTTGATTAGTTTTGGATAAATTTACATTAGAACATGAAATCGACTCAATGGAAGTGTGTTTAGTTTTTGTATTACCTAGTGCTACTGTAACAGAAATACCACAAATGGGTAGCTTGCTATAAGGAACATGTATTTAGTTTTTCACAGTTCAGGAGGCTAGCTGTCCAAATTTAGGGTATGGCGCTGAGGGGAGGCCCTTCCTTGCTGTTTCAGCTTCTAGTTGTTAGTTCCTGTTGAGTCAGCTCCAATTCATGGCAATCCTATCCATGTACAACAGGACAGAGCCTTGCCCAGTCCCCTACCGCTCTCCTGAAGGGTTTCAGGTAAGACTGTTGGGACCCTTAGGGTCTCCACTGGCTGACTTCAGAAATGGCTCACCGGGTCTTTCTTCCTAGCCCGTCTTAGTTTGGAAGCTGCTCACCGTCAAAGCATCACACAAGCCTCCACTGGCAGACTGGTGGTGGCCATGCGTGAGGTGCATTGGCTGGAGAGCAGCTCTGGGTCAGTGTGTCAACAGCTAGTCTCGGTAGTGATCCCTGGTGTTCCTGGGCATGTCAGGCCTCCCTCGTCAGGGTCTGCTTTCCTCTTTCCCCAGTGTAAGTCTCTGGGTTTGGAGCTCATCCTACTCTGGTGTGTACTGTTACACTTCAGAAAAACCCCGTTTCTAAACATGGTCACACACATAGGCTCAGTGGGCTACAGTCAACACATTTTGGGGGTGGGCTGGGGGGCAAACACTCCATAACAATGTGCTTGCTTCTCCATCTGCTTCCCTTTATTCCTCGTACTGACTTGTTGGTTCACTCACGTTCCTCTGGGTAAACTCTCTGACCTTCCCAGGTCAAGTGATTCCATACTTGTTTCCCTCTCCTTCCGTGAGCTTCCTCACTGTTCACCTTTGGCTACTGTAATGCACTGTATTTCTTTGTATTGTTAAATGTTCACTTGTTCATCTTGTCTTATTAGAATGTGTTTCTTTTTAGCAACAATTAAATTCTTTTAATATCAAACATAGCCCCTTACTATTGAGCATTTATTCAGATGGTAGTTGATTGCCCCAGTACTCACCCTCAGTTCTAACTTGTCGATCTTAACTTAATCTTAGCCTTCTGCCTTTTCCTGAGTCTTTACAAAGTCATATTTTACATTTTCTTTAAGGCACTCCCCAAATGGTATACATAGTCTTACTAGTTTTCGACTAATCTAAGCACTATTTGAAACCGTTTCACATTTAACATGCATCAAATTTTAATGCCATAGATACTATTCTTATCCCTGTTTTAGCGATGAAGAAACAGTCTGAGGAGCTTGTACAGTGTACAGTGTTCTCCTCAGCTAGTGATTGATGGAGCTGGGGTGTGAACACAGACTCTTACCCCAGAGCTTTTAACTGCTGTGTAGCACTGCTTTCCTGTATGTTGTCTTTGAACTCCCTTATCCCATTTCTACTTGTTTGGGCCTCCTTGGCTAACCTGGTTACTCAATAACAGAATCCTGATGATTTCTATTCTTTTCTCCTTGTTCTGTAAATCCTTAAACTCTAGGGCAGTTATCTAGAATGATAAAACCCAAAGCAAATCCACTACCATAAAGTCGATTCTGACTCCTATCAACTGTATACAGGGTTGTTGAGGCTGTAAATCTTTGCAGGTGCAGATAAACTTCATCATTCTCCCAGAGTGACTAGTGAGTTTGAACTTTCGACCATGCTGTTAGTAGTCCAACAGTTACTCAACAGTGCCACCAGGGCTCTGTAAAAAAAAATACCGGGTTACTTGGATTGATACTCAGGGGCAACTACAACAAAACCCATTGCTGTCAGGCTGATTCTGACTCATAGCAACTCTCTGTAGGATTTTTGAGCATGCTGATCTTTATGCAGCAAAAATCCTCATCTTTTCCTATTGGAATGGTTGGTGAGTTTGAACTGCCAACCTTGCTATGAGTATAGTCCAATGCTTACTTGAAAATTGATAATGAATGAGTTAAAGTGGAGGTGATCTGTGTTCATATGGCTTTTGTCATTATTGCATATGTTAACATTTTCTGCTTAATTTTCAGGGCATTTGAATCTGAAATTAGATTTTACACTGGAAATGACCCTCTAGATGTTTGGGATAGGTGAGTTTTTTTACCTGATAAGGGCAACAGAAACTTAGCACATGAGTTCTTGTGGCCCTGCTTCTCAACCTGTGAGGGTGAGGGGACATCATGGGGGCACCCCGATCAGATCAAATTCACTACCATCGAATCAATTCCAACTCATAGCAGTCTTAATGAGCAGAGTAGAACTGCCCCTGTGAGTTCAGGGACTGTGGCTTTTTGGGAGTAGAAAGCCCTTTCTCCTGTGGAGCGGCTAGTGGTTTTGAACTGCTGACTTTGTGTGTGCAGCCCAGTACGTAACCCACCATGCCACCAAGGCTCCTTTTGTGGGACTAGCCATGGTCATCGTAGTGTATCTTCTTAGGTGTTGAGTGAGAAATTTTGAATTCGTGGTGTGGAATTTTGACTCGCACCCTTCCACTCCCATCCTCAGTAATCTGTCAGAGACTTTGGACAAGTTTGAAGGACGCAGGTGCAGAGCATGTTACTGAACATGCTTCTGTAAATGTACAGATATGCGTTGCTTAACATCTCTGGACAAAGTCCAACAGTATGTATATCCATAATTCCATAAGCATTTTATTTTTATTTAAGGGAAAATAGCTCTCCTTTTGTTTATTATTTCTATTTGATGGTTTTAAAGACCCCAAACCCAGACTGTTGTAGCTCTGGACCCCAATTAGGATATAGATGTGACAGGACTTGGGGGTGGGCTCTCAGGCTTTGTGTACCATGCACGCAGGTGGGCGGGCGGGCAGAACAGTGGACAGGACTGGGTGCGTTCTGTTTTTCACTCAATTCCTCTTGCTCTGGACCCATTGCTGTTGCTGCTGCTGCTGCCAGTGCCGTTTCCTCCAGTAGTAGTGGCAGGCATGGGTGGCGTCAGCTGCAACAAGGACGTTCAGAAGCAAGTCCCCCTAAGGTCTTAATACTGTATTTGCAAAACACTGCAGTCCAAATCAGAGTGTCCTATCTCATAAAATGTATTGTGGACAGTAAGCAATACACATCTGTATTTAAAACTTTTAAATATTTCTGCTTATGAAAATCCAGAATGGATCTTAGAGTCAAGAAGAAAGTACATGTTCAAATTTAAAATACTTGTTTCCTTTTCTTCTCATTCAGATATATTAACTGGACAGAGCAGAACTACCCTCAAGGGGGGAAAGAGAGTAACATGTCAACATTACTAGAAAGAGCCGTGGAAGCACTACAAGGAGAAAAGCGATATTATAGCGATCCTCGATTTCTCAATCTCTGGCTTAAATTGGTGAGTCTCTTAAGTGCCATCTGAGTTTAGAATCTTACATCAAGACATTTTCTCTAAAGGTATCTGGTGCCATTTAAAAAAGAAGGGAAAAGGCCAAACCCGAGCCATTTAGTAAATATTCGATATTTATTAAATTGATTCTAATTTAAAGATGGAATTGAATAGAGTATAATAGTTTTTTTTATCCCTTTAAGATTGACCTCAGGTCTGTATATCTTTCAATGCACCATGGTTCTTTGTCAAGTTTATTTATTTGAGAAATAACTGGTCCATGCAATGGGTATTGGTTGAGGATGTGCAGGTGCCAACAGATGGCAGTACTACCTTTGGGGAACAGTCTCAATAGATGAGCCAGGTATTTTAACAGAACAGAACTCTCTTGAGGGAGGAAGGGGAGTAACAGGCTAACAGATTTAGTAGGTCATTCCTTTCCTTACAGTTTTTCTACCCTTGCACGTCTGCCCGGCAAAAGGTTGCTGTAAGACCATAGAAACCTTTGTTGAACAAAAAATTCAAAGTATGGAACTATTGCTTCTTGATATACCCTCCATCTAGGTCTTATATTGATTTTCCATATTTTTAACCCTTCTCTGAAGAATTGGAAACTTACAAATCGAGTTGTTTTAAGATATTCATTAAACAGGACTGTAAAGTGTGTGGGGTAAGGTTTCCTAGAGAAATTGTCATAGAGTATTCCTTGGTACCATTGAAGGATGAGTGAGTCAGGGGAGGCTGCCAAGGAATTCCTTGGTACACGTTCTTGGACTTTCCCTCACCAATGCCGTTGTCAGTTCTCTTAAAACTTCTTCCTAGGAAAATCCTATGATCATTCTTTAATCCTTCAAGATCTGTCGTGATTATCCCTTTGGATTCCCCCAAAACAGTCTCCCTTACCTTCTAATCTGACCTCCCTGCCCGACTTTAACCGGCTCAGCAGATCCCTGGGAAACCACTGGTTTTTGAAGGCATCCCAATGAAACTCAGACAAGTGTCTCACTGAGAAAAAGTGTGCAGCCATCCTCTGATCACATGTGTGAACACATTTGGTTTGGAATAAACCATGTATGTATGAGCTGGTATCTTAATAGCAATACTTTTTGATCTACCCTGTACCTTGCCTAACAGGTAAATGCAAAATTGTTAGCTAGCTCAGCATGAAGACCTGTTAGATTGTTTGCTCCAGATCAATATCTTGACTGTACCTGTGCATTTCCGCCTTCTCTGTCTTTGCTTAGGCCAATTTCTCTGGCTAGAAGGGCCTTCCCTTCCCATCCTCCACCCATCGAAAATCTGTTACTCTATCCAGGCCACACTCAAGTCAAATATCACCTCTTCTTGGATTCTTTGCTCCCTATTTCCTTTTCTCACGAAGGA
Organism: Echinops telfairi; assembly: GCF_000313985.2. Classification (NCBI taxonomy): domain Eukaryota; kingdom Metazoa; phylum Chordata; class Mammalia; order Afrosoricida; family Tenrecidae; genus Echinops; species Echinops telfairi. The sequence goes on from NW_022103915.1 coordinate 97,404,776, forward strand.
ATCTTTCTCTTGTCTTAGTTTTAGCTCCTCTCAGTATATATTTTCTTCAGTGCAGGAACTACATACAGTATCTCCAGTGATTGTTCAGCATCTAACAGGTACTCAGTAAGTGAATTGAAATTGATTAACTATTTAACATTTGACTTTGTTACAGGGGAATTTATGCAATGAACCTTTGGATATGTACAGTTATTTACACAGCCAAGGGATTGGTGTTTCACTTGCTCAGCTCTATATCTCATGGGCTGAAGTATACGAAGCCAGAGAAAACTTTAAGAAAGCAGACGCGAAATTCCAGGAAGGGCTTCAACGGAAGGCTGAACCACTGGAAAAACTGCAGTCCCAGCACCGGTAAACCGCCCTGAATTAGTAGTCATGAGCAGTCTGCTTTGCCTCTGATTAAAATGCTGCTCAGTGCATTAGCATGTTTCCATAAATTTTTAAAAGACATTTTCGATGAAAAATAAAAAGTAAAAATACATTTTCAATGTTTTACATAGCACACAGTAAGATTCAGTCTTTGGTGTACACGTGTGTGCATTAACAAATAAATAGAGTTGTGGAACCATCACAATCAGGATGGGGGATTATTCCATTCCTCTTTAAAAGTGTTTTCTTGTGCTATCTCCTTCGTAGTTGGCATCTACCCTCACCATCAAACCCTGGCCACTACTGATTTCTTCTCCAACCTTATAGTTAAGTAACATTCTGATTTTCCCAGAATGTCGCTTATGTGGAGTCATACAGTAAGTAGCTTTGTGGGCTAACATAATAAATTTTAGATTCCGTCATAAGTAGTTTATATCAATAGTCTGTTCCTTTTGATTACCAAGTAATATTTCATCGAATGGTTATACTACTCATGAGTTTGTTTATCCATTCATGAGTTTCCAGCTGTAACCATTAGGGATAAAAATGCTATAAAATATTCCTGTACAGGGCGCTGTGAGGACATAGGATTTCTCTTGGGTAAGTCCAAAGGAGTGGGATAGCTCGTTTATGTGATAGGCATATGTTTCCCTTTGTAGGAAACCGCTGTTAGCCAGAGGGTATGTGCCATTTTGCATTCCCAACAACAGTGGATGAGTTGCAGTTGCACTTGGCATTTTCGCTTTGTGGATTTTTTACAGTCATTCAAATAGGTACATCATAGCCCAAGAGTTCCTTATACCCAAGGGGGCTTCAAAAATTTGTGGACTATGGGATTTCTTCACAAGCTTTTTGACGCCGCCTCATATTCTAAATAGGACCTTTTGTCAGATAAATGGTTTGCAAATATTTCCTTCCCGTCAATGGCTTATCTTCTATTCTCAAACTCAAAACTCACTGCCATCAAGTTGATCCTGACGCACAGTGACCTGACCTTTTATGGACCAAACTTTTTTTATTATTACTAAAAAGTGAATTTATCAAGCATCTTTTGTGACTTGTGTTCTTGTATCTGAGAAATCTTTGTGTACTGGAAGACCCCAGATTCTCTCTCCCGTTTCCTCTTGAAGTTTTACAGTTTGTGTTACATTTAGATTTGTGATTTGTTTTGACATTTTATATAAGGCATGTGTAATAATGGCATGGCAGTGCCACATTCTCACCTCACTTCACAAGGGGGAGGAAATAGACTCAAATTCCCCATCAGCCCAAGGCTGACTCCAGTGAGGTGGAGGTCAGGCATGCCTCCTCCTCCACCCTTTTTACCAATCTGACACCACCTGTCCTGCCTGCAGCACTCTTGACTTGTATGCTGGCCTGTTAAATGCTACAGGGGCCACACAGAGCCCAGACCATACACATGATGAGTGAGTTGATTAGGGAAGTCACAGGTTACAACTTGAGATCAGAATCAGGAAGCGTGTAGACAAAGTGCCCCTTCTTCAGTGCAGAACCAGCTCTCAGCTTCTCTTGGCTCCAAACTTTGCCCTGCTCTGACAAGTATTACAAAACTCTTCAGCTCTGCTAATAAGAGCACCTCACTCTGCCAGGAAACCTCCTGCCTGAAGGCTTCCAGCTCCATCACTCCCTGGGTTACTTGTAGCCTCTTGCCTGCTGGGAAGCACACCACACCACACCATCGGTGCACCCTGTACCTGGTTCTACTTCCACCCTTGCTCTGCCTGTGCTTCTTGTCCTCTGCTCTGTTCATCACCCTACCTCTCTGTATCTGTCTCCTGGGGACGGGAAGTTCTCAGCATATGGATGCTGGGCTCAAAGACTGTCCTCTGCTCCCCACTCCTCTTCTTTATGTTAATGAGGGACCCTCTTGCTCTGATCTGGGATTGGCTCTCTTAAGCCCGGTGGATGACAAAACTCACCAATCACCCCACTAGGGTTTCATACTCTATTTGCATGGTTTCACCCTAATAAGGTTCCTATGTGCCTTAGTTGCATAAACAGCAAACTGTCCAATTCCTTTGGTGGGCTACAGACACGTTATTCACATAATCCTATCTAATCTGTGGGAGTCACAAAACCTTGCATGGCTGGTAAACCGTTGCCATCTAGTCAGTTCCCAGTGATAGGGATCGCATGTGACCGAGTGGAACTGCCCTTGGGGTTTCTGAGACCAGCTCTTCACAGGCGCAGATAACCTCGTCTTCCCTCCTGCAGAGTAGCTGGTGGATCTGAACTGTGGTGAGCAGCCCAGGAATTAACCCATCGTGCCAGCAGTGCTCCCTCACACGACTAAAGGACCATGTGAGGGCATTTACTGCATCTCGGGATGGGTTGGGATTCATTGGTGGTGGTGGTTTTTGCACATAAATTTCTAGCTGTCCCATTGCTATTTGTTGAAAAGACTCAATCTTTGCACCTTTGTTAAAATTCAGTTGGCCAAATTTATGTAGGCTTATTTTACATGATTTGGTTCTGTTAATCAATGTGTCTATCCTTTAGTGAATACTCTTTAATTTTACTGTAAACTTTGAAATTGGGTAATGTAAATCTTCCAACTTTTAACTTTTAGTTCTTCTTTTAGCAATTCTAGTTATGTTGACTTTCTTAAAGTGTTTAGAATCAATTTTCTGAGATTTTTGACTAGGATTTTGCTGATCAATTCGGGGAGATCAATTCGGGGAGAATTATAATTCTCGAACATATAAATAGAGGAGTGATGGTGGTATAGTAGATACATGTTCGGCTGCTAACCAAAGTCAACAGTTCAAAACCACTGGGTGCCCCTCAGGAGAAAGATGAGGCTTTTAACTCCTGCAGAGTCAGTCTCAGAAACCCACGGCAGTTCCACCCTGTCAATGACTCTAAGACAGTGAGTTGAGTGAGTAGCTGTATGTATCATTTCTGTTCTTTGTTCTGTTCATTCCTTCCATTCAAGTTTTCCCCTCTAACATCATTTCCCTTCAGCCTGAAGAACTTCTTCAGCCATTATCTTTTCAGTTATTCTCTGCTATCAGAATCTTAGTTTCTCTCCATCTGAGACTATTTGCATCTGGAGGAGATTTTCATTGGGTGTAGAATTGTGGGCCAACACATCTTTTTAGCACTTCTAAGGTTTCACTATCTTCTGACCTCCATGTTTTCTGATGAGAAATTTGTAATCATTGAAATGTTTTTTCCTAATAGGTAATGTGTTGTTTTTTTTCTATGTTTGACTTAATTTGTCATTTGTCCTGCAGTTTGATTATGATTTCCTTTACATTTATTTAGTTTTAGGTTTCCTTGGCTTCTGAAATTTGTAAAGTTTAAATTTCACCAAATTTGAAATGTTTTTAGTCATTAAAAAAAATGTCTTCTTACACCTATCTCTTAACCTATTGCTAGGACTCTAGTGACTCAGGTATTAGGCCTTTTGATATTGTTCCTTGATTTCTTGAAGCTCTCTGTTTATTTAAATAATAATAATATTTTCTCCTCCCCATCTTTTGTTTTTCAAATTAGCCGATTATTTTTGTTTTAGCCATTTTATTGTCATGTAACAGATATCATAGAGTTCAATAGTTCTGCCATTCTTTTGAGCTATGCATTCATCACGACAATCAATTTTAGAACTTATTTTTCTGTTTTGTACTTAGCTCCCCATTTTCCCCACCCTCCCTTGCCTTGTCCCCTTGCCGTGTCCAGTTACTGTTTCTATAGATTTCAGCCAATTTTTATTGATGTTTTTAAGTTAACACTCATTTCTCTGCCTTCTCCTTTCTGATACTGAATCTATCCAGTGAGTATTTTATTTTGTTTTATTTATTT
>NW_022103915.1:97410129-97427273 GCF_000313985.2 Echinops telfairi
TCTCAGGTTTAAAATATTCATTGCATTCTTTTTCAGGTTTTCTGATTTTCTATTGAGAACGTCTGTCTTCCATTGATTTCAAGTGTCTACCTTTATCTCATTGGCACATGGTTGAGATGCCCACAACAAAACCCGTTCCCAGCAAGCCAATTCTCACTCACCAACCCTTTATAGGGTCCCAAGACTTTACATTTTTTATAGGCGCAAACAGCCTCTTATTTCTCTCTCAGAGTGGCTGTTGGGTTTGAACCGCCAGTCTTGAGGTTAGCAGTTGAAATTTTCAGCATTTGAATCATCTTGTGGTTGACAATTGTTGATTGTCTTTTTCATTGAGAAATGTTCACATTTCCTTGGTTCTTTGTGTGTCAAATACGTTTGCCTCGTATCCTGAACTTTTGAGTATTTTGTGTTGACAGTCTGAGTCCTGTTGATAGTCTCTGGAGAATGTGGGTGCGTCCACTTAGCCTTCAGATGTCACCTTTCTTTCTTGCCTTACGTAGGTCCCAATGTCAGATCCGTTTTTAATTTTTTCTATGTTGTTTTGGGCCTGTGCCGTATGTGTCCTGATCAGGTTAGGGATAAGTCTGGGACTTGGGCAGGGAGTTACCTCATGGGTTAGTTTTCAAAGCCTTTCTCTGCTGCTGTGGTCTGCCTTGTGTACACATAGCTCAGAAGTGGACCCAGGCCTTGTGCCAATTCATGCCTAGAAGGAGGAGGCTGTCTTCTCCAGCTCATTCCTTGGTAGTAGTGTTCTCACACTCTGGCTCCCGGAGCCCCCCTTTTCCAGCCCTTTGGCCAGAGAAACGATGTTCCTCTCGGAGCCAGGCTCCCATGCTACCATTGCAGCAGTCTAAGACCAGGAGAGAAGAGGGAGAAAAACAATAACAAAAACCAGACAGGAGCCCAACCTTACTTGGTGTGCTTCTTTAGGCTTTGACTCTTCTCCACACTCTTACCTATTTTTATTTTTTAGAGTTCTCAGTGAGGTGGTTTGTTTTTGCTTTTTGGTCTGAAATTTTAAATTGTGATGGGTGGGAAAGAGTCTGTAGTGATGCTACTCTTTATTCTGTAAGTTTCCCATCAAAACATGGTGGGGAAAACTCTGATCTTAATAATAAATTATATAATCTTAGCCATCCTAATTAGATCTTCAAATCAACCTAATGGCGAAACTCAGAGAATTTATCACTGGTTATTAAATCAAATTTAAACTCTTCAAAGTATCGCCATCAAGTCCATTCTGAGTCCTGGTGGCCTCGCGAGACAGAGTGGGACTACTGCACAGGACTGTCCCAAGGACTGTAATCTTCTTCCAGGAAGCCCACTGCCATCTCTCTCCTACGTTGCAGCTGATGGGTGTAAACCTTTTGGTTGACAGTCAAGTGCTTTTATCATAGACCTTTTAAAGGGGGCTAAAAAGGTTCTAGCCAGAACGTCCTCTGATTTCAAGGTATATATATATTTTCCCCTCGAGAATAAAAACTTTCTTTAGGGTATTTCTTTTCCTTGCCCTGCTTCTTTGTGTTTTGTCTATTTTCACAAACTAGAAAATTTAAATCCAACGACTAGTAGTCATCTCACCAACGGTGAATTCTTTTACTTTAGACAATTCCAGGCGCGAGTATCTCGACAGACTCTGTTGACACTGGAGAAAGAAGAGGAGGAAGAAAGTTTTGAACCTTCTGCACCACAGCGAAGCACTCTGGCTGATTTAAAAAGCAAAGGGAAAAAGACAGCAAGAGCTCCTATCAACCGTGTAGGGGGTGCTCTCAGGGGTGAGTTTGGTCAGTGTCTCAGGGCAGAGTTGTTAAATGGAAACTCTTAGTTTCAGGTGGTAGACAAGTTAGAAAAGGAGCTAACGCTTAAATATATATACAGTGAACCCTCGTTTATCGCGATTAATCGGTTCTAGACCCTACCGTGATAAATGAAATTCCGTGAAGTAGGATTCCTTATTTGTAAATCAAATATTTTTGTAGTTAGAGCATAGAGGACATGAAAAAACACCCTTTAGTCACCATTACACTCGTATTACCCAATTTATTAAACGAAAAAGGGAAAATACAGTAAAACATTTTGGACGTTACAATTATCATTTATTATTTATGGCATCTAGTTTACAGTATTACATATTTCACATACAGTATTATCATACATAGTTCTTACAAATACTGTAATCAATAGCCTATGAAATGACTTAAGGGATGTACTCTACAGGTGGGTCGCCGTCTTTTTCCTCTGAAGGAGCGGGTGTAGGCAGTGGGTGCTGTTACGCAAAAACCGCGATAGAGTGAAGCCGCGGAAGTCGAAGCCCGAAGTGGCGAGGGTTCACTGTATGTGTGTGTGTGTGTACTGTCCTAGTTTTCTGGGTACTAGGTAGCAAAAAGAAGAGTCTAAGGAGAGCTAAATTACAATGTTCAGTAAAACCAAAATGTGTCAGCAAAACCTGGTATGTAGGAAGTATCAACATTTTCTGGGATTACGGGTTGTTAAATAAGTAACATTATGATAAATATATTGTATTTAAAGAATGTTAAAAAGCAAAGTTGTCCCTTGAAGACTGACCCAACCCATGGCATTTTGATATTTTCAATAGCTTTGTATGCATTTGAAAGCTAGACAATATGTTAGGCTGGGTTCTGTGGAGAAGCAAAACCAGTGAGACACACACACACACACACATTATATTTAAAAAATGGTTCACACAGTTGTAGATTTCGTCAAGGTGAGTCCAGGTCCAAGTCCAAGAGTCAGATGTTAAGAAGCTGGAGGCCTCTCCTGACTCATAGCTTTGAGGGTCAATGAACCTCAATTAAGCTTGTCAGAAACACCACAGGTTGGTGGCTGTAGAGGCAGATGAACCCAAGATCAACAGCTCATGTCTATGATCGGAAAGGTAAACTAATCCAAGGTTGGCTGGTCAGATAGTAGCTGCAGGTAGCTCCTAGAATTAGAAGGCAATATGGCAAGCCATTGGTTCAAGTCCAAAGAACCAGAAATTGATGAGCCAGATGCAGGCTCCAGACCCAGCAAAAAGCAAGCAAGTGTGCCCGCATTGTCCACTTACACAGTAAATAGATCACACTCCCAAGACAACGTCCTTTGAGTTGCATCAAGGGCTGTGACGTAGGTAAGGGGGTTGCATTCCACTGTGATCTTAGAACTGCATGGATCCTCACAGCAGAGCTCTTTGTGGAGCTGGTTCTGTTGTGTTGGGTCACATTATAAGGGATTACCACTGGGAATCCTGGCCCAGCTAAATTGACACAAAACCTAGTAATCACAATGGAAGGAAGACGGAAGAAGATTTGATGGCTTTGAATTATGGGATTAACAAATATTGATTGGATTGCCAGAAAAATGAACAGATTTGTCTTGCAAGATATACAGCCAGTATCCTATGCCCTTAGAAGCAAGGCTATTGAGACTGTCTCACATACTTTGGACATGTTATCAGGAGGGAACTAGTCCTTGGAGAAAGACATCATGTTTGGTAAAGCAGAAAAGGAGCAAGACTCTCCACAAGATGGAATGACATAGTGGCTGTGGCAGTAGCTGTGAGGATGGTGATGTGATTGGAGGACGTTGAAGGTACTTAGATAGGGTCACTGTGCGTGGGAACCTGACAACAATTCAAAGAAGAGAGGTCAGAATATAGTAGGTATTAACCAGACATGCACCAGGGCCCCAGAGAATGGTGTTCACATGGTTAAGGATTTCTTGTGTCTTTGGGGACCAAAAGTTGAAATCTTGATACACCCAAAGATGATCAGCAATAAACTTTAGTTAATTAAGTTTTTAACTAAATAGACATGTTTTGTCTCTCCCTCCTTCTCCGGTGTCAGTCTGGTTTGGGAGCTGAATGGACTCGCCAGCATGTTGCTTGGCACATCTGGAGTTAAGCCCCAGAGGGACACAGAGGGATGTTTACCCGCATTGCGTTGAAGCCCTGTAACAGACAGCACTTCTGTTGACGGGGCTGACTTGTGTTCGGATTCTCATCTACATTGAGAGGAAATCTGACACTGGCAGGTGGAGACTTAGATTAGGTTAGTTTCTGATAAAAACGAACAATATTAAAATGATGACTGAAAGAAGATGTAGAATTTGTTGGGAAATCTTTTAATAACCGTCGAGAGGGGAAGAGAAAGGGAAAGGCAGTGCTAGAGTTAAAGTAACTAACAGAATGGGTAAAACATGACTAATTGGTTGTTTAAGAGGTTTTTTAAAAAAACTATTAAAATTTTTCTTTGATTCTATGGTAGTTGTTCTTGACTTAGGGAAGACTAAATATAACTTATCTGGTTGATAATTAAAGTTTTTATTTGAAGTTTTTACTTCTTTTAGCCTCGAGCCAGAACAGAGGACTCCAAATTGCAGCTCCTCAACAGATGCTTACTAATTCTAGAATTACTGTTTTCGATGAAAATGCTGACCTGGCTTCTACAGCCGAGTTGTGTAAGCCTGCAGTCCAGCCATGGGTGGCACCCCCTGTGGCCAGGGCTAAAGAGAACGAGCTGCAGGCTGGCCCGTGGAACACAGGCAGACCCTTGGAACAGAGGGTGAGTATCCCAGACCCACGTGCTTGCCAGCATAGCCAAACTGCAGGCAGAGAGTACAGAAGTGTTTGTAGCGTCTCTTTTCATTCCTCTTGAAATTTCAGACCTGGTCTGTAGATTGAGAACGTCAGACCGTAGTGATTCTAATTTTCTTTATCATCACAGCCTCGTGGCAGTACAGCTTCCGTGGCAGCTGTGCCCTCTGTGCTTCCCAGTTTTACCCCCTATGTGGAAGAGACTGCACAACAACCAGTTATGTGAGTTCAATTACAAAATAATTTAAAAGTGGACATTTTCTTTTCCTCTTTTGACCATGAGGATTTAAAAAAAAATGTTTTTATAAGGGGCTCATACAACTCTTATCACAATCCATACACACATCAATTGTGTAAAGCACATTTGTACATTCATTGCCCTCATCATTCTCAAAACATTTGCTCTCCACTTAAGCCCCTGACATCAGCCCATTTTTTCCCCTCCCTCCCCGCTCCTCCTCCCTCATGAGCCCTTGATAATTTATTAATTATTATTTTGTCGTGTCTTGCCCTCTGACGTCTCCCTTCATCCACTTTTCTGTTGTCCATCCCCCAGAAAAGTGGACAATTTTGAGAGTGAACAGAAGTGCCCACCCTCGTTCCAGAAAGTGGGTTTTTTTTATCAGCATGACATTAACCAGACCAAGTTCTGTTTCCTTTATGTCTGTATTCCTTTGAGTTTTCCAGGGTTGAATAGTCTAATAAGATAGTCACCGTGTTCTACCTTTGTTACTGACAATAATTCGAAATTGTTGTTATTTCCCTCTCATCCAGCTCTTTCATTTTGGACATTGCCCTTCCCCTCCTCCCCGTGTGTGTTTTTATTTGTAAGGAAACATGATTCTTCATGATTAGGTAAGCAGGCACTCTCTAGACGCAGTCTGATATCTGACACTGCTCAGTTCTACACGTTTGCTTTTGCGTCCCGTGAGGGTTTTTCAGGAGCCGGGGTGTGTTGTGGTTGCGAGTTGGACGGCTATGCCCGTCATCGGCAGTTTGAAACCACCAGCTTCCAGAAACAGTGGCAGTCTGGTAATCCGCAGGGCTCGCTGTGAGTCGTCATTGGCTCCATGGCAGTGACTGGTTTGGTTTTGGTGTTGTAAGTTTCTTGTCACTCTTCCAGAGCCCCTACAGGTGAGGTGTGGTACAGGAGTGCAAAATAAGATTCTGAACAAGTCTCTTGATAGGAGCTCAACTCACAGGATCGCCTTCAGAAATTTATGGACATACTATGGACATTCTTTTTGCTGACCTAATTATTTTGGCAAAATAGGAATTGTATAAAAAATAGGTTGTTGAAAACATTGAGCTTTATTTCTATTTTATTTCAACTACATTCATGGTATCTTTGACCTCTTTCTAGCGTTTTTCTTTAGATGTGCTTTCCTTTTTTTTTTAATCATTGAGGACTCATGCAACTCTTCATCACAATGCATCCATCCATCCATCCATTGTATCAAGCACATTTGTGCATTTGTTGCCATCATCATTCTCAAAACATTTTTTTTCTACTTGAGCCCTTGGTATCAGCTCCTCACTTTTTTCCCCTCCCCTCACGAACCCTTGATAATTTATAATTTATTATTATAATTTTCATGTCTTACACTGACCGATGTCTCCCATCACCCACTTTTCTTTGTCTCTCCCTCAGGGAGGGGGTTATATGTAGATCATTGTGATCAGTTCCTACCTTTTCCCCCACCTTCCCCTTATCCTCCTGGTATCACTACTCTCATCATTAGTCTCGAGGGGTTTATCTGTCCTGGATTCCCTGTGTTTCCAGCTCTTATCTGTACCAGTGTACATGCTCTGGTCTAGCCAGATTTGTAACGTAGAATTGGGATCATGATAGTGGAAGGGAGGAAGGATTGTGCTTTTCTTAATGATGTCTAGAAGCTCTTCATAGATAAGAAAATTAGCTAAAATCTATGATATAAATTGAAAATATTTTCCGCTGGTCACTTTTCTTTTTACTTTGTATAGTGGTAACCATTATATATGTTAAATTCTTGTGTAGTCATTTTTGCCTTCTGTGTCCCCTTTGTTCTTTGCTGGGTTTATTGTAGCCTAACAACTTTCCCTATTTACAGTAAAAAATGGTGTGGGGACAGCGCCTGACTTCATCTAACTTCACAGGGGCAAGTGTCAAGATCAACAGCTTCAGCCACTCAAGACAGATTACTGTGAGGCAGAGGCCAGACGTGCCTCCACCCTCCCGCCATTTTACCAGTTCTCACCCCAGTCACCCCTCGGTAGCACTTTCTGCTTCTTTGCTGGGTGCATGAGTTCATGCAATGATGACAGAACTCACAGATGATACTTGCCGTTTGGGAATTTATTAGGGAAACAACAGGTTACAATTCAGCATCAGTAACTACTCAGGATACACTTCCTTAGTCAGGACAGCCTGGCTTGTAGGCTTGCCCAGGGCCCGTGGCCCTTTAGTCTCTGCTCTGCTCAGCCTAGTGTTGCAAAACTATTTTAGCCCAAAGGCACCTGACTCTGCCAGTAAACTTTGACCCTAACGCATTCAGCTCTAGTTCTCTGGGTTGGCAAACTTCACCCCACTCTGCTGGCAGGCCCGCTGCCTGAGGCACTCGGCTGCTCAGTGTTGCTTCTGCTGCTGCTGGTTCTCGTCCCTGCTTCTCACTGCCTCACACCAGCTCTGACGTCACAGCTCCTGCTTTCCAGCTCCGGGATCAGCAGTTCTCAACTTGTGGGTCGTGACCCCTTGGGGGTCAAATGACCCTTTCACAGGGGTCGCCCGATTCACAACAAAATGACCGTGATGAAGTAGCAACGAAAGTAGTTTTTATGGTTGGGGGGCCACCACGTGCGGAACTGTATCAAAGGGTTGTGGCATTAGGAAGGTTGAGACTCACTGGCCTGCATGGAGGGAAGTTGTCAGCTCAAAGACCCAGGGTCCAAAGGACACTGTCCACTCCTGGCCCTTCTTTCTTGGTGATTGTGAGGTCCTCCTTTCCACCTCTAGGATGGCTCATATTAAAACTAGTGAGATGACAAAGCTGGCCAATCCCCTCCTTAGCCTCCCATCCATCCACCTTATTTGCATGGTTCTATCCTCCAAAGAGTGCCACATACCTTATTTACATTATTAGCAAGCTATCCAGTCCCCACAATCCGGTCAACCACAAGGCTTTCACATCTGATAGCCCTACCATCCATTTGGTGGGAGTTACAAAGGCCTTATCTATCTAGAACCTTACTGCACCACACCTGGCTTCCAGTTTCACCCTGCCCCGCCCATTCTCCATGCATCTCTATAATGCAAAACTGAGCAGTCATTTCCCTGATCAGATAGGGAAATAAACCCTATAATAAACCCTGGAATCTTGAAGGTAACCAAGCGGCCATCAAGCTCAGAAGCAACAAAGCCCACATGGAAAAAGCACACCAGCCTATGCAACCACGAGGTGTCGAAGGGATCAGGTGTAAGGCATCATCAGAACAAAAAATCTTACCATAGTGAACGATGGGGGGAGTGTGGAGTGGAGATCCAAAGCCCATTAGTAGGCCACTGGAGATCCCCTTGCAGAGGGGTCTCGGGGAGGAGAGGAGCCAGTCAGGGTGCGATGTAACAATGATGAGAAATACAACCTTTCTCTAGTTCCTAAAGGTTTCCTCCCCGCTCCCACTACCATGACTCAAATTCTATCTTGCAAGACTGGCTAGACCAGAGGAGGTACACTGGTACAGATAGGAACTGAAAATACAGGGAATCCAGGATGGATGAGCCCTATAGGACCAGTGGTGTGAGTGGCAAAACAGGGAGGGTAAAGGGAGAATGGGTAGGAAAGAGGGAACTGATTACATGGAACTGTGTGTGACCTCCTCCCTGGGGGACAGACAACCGAAAAGTGGATGAAGGGAGAAGTCGGACAGGGCAAGATATGACAAAATACCGATTTGTAAACTATCAAGGGCTCATGCGGGAGGGGGGAGCGGGGAGGGAGGGGGAAAATGAGGACCTAATGTCGGGGGTTTAAATGGAGAGAAAATGTTTTGTGAAATGATGTACAAATACGCTTTACACAATTGATGTGTGTATGGATTGGGATAACAGTTGTATGAGCCCCTAATAAAATGTTTAAAAAAAAACAAAAAAAAAGAAAACCCTGGAATAACCCTAAGCCTCTTAACCATAATTATAGAACCCTTCATGATTTGACCTCTGCTAACATCTGCAGTCTTCTCCCCTCTATGGAGTCACACTGAGCTATTCTTAATGTCTGAACTTGTCTACAATAATCTCTCAGCTCTCCCCCTGGCTAATTCTTAAAGGGATGTTATCCTTTCCAGAGACCTTTTGTGAAGTGAAGTGTTTCCTGTCACTCATCCATTCTGCCTTAGCTGTGCTTGTATTCAGTATCACTGTTTGCCTCCTGTCACGGCCCTGCTTGTTCCTTCTCACTCCCTTTCCTCCCCACTCAAGAGCAACCTCCTTTGGATAGGGACTGTCCCTCCAGCTCTAACTTCGTACTAAGCACAGAGTAGGCACTTGAGTAAGTATATTCAATTAAATGCATGTTCATTGAATGATTATGTGGATGAAATGAACTACTTCTGGAAATAAATTTTATGTAGTGAAGTTGCAGAGAGTATTTAAATAACTAATTAAATACACAACTTAGTTTGGATGCCAAGAAGTATGCCTGTTTTATTATCCTTAATTTTAAGTTGCTTCTTATAGAATTTTAAACTGAATTTTTAAAATGTTTAATTGTGATTTAAGTGGAAATTTATAGAGCCAATCAGTATTTCATTCAACAATTCGTACATTGTTTTGAAGAGATAGAAATAAAAATAAACTTTATTTTTAAACATAAGCTTCATTAAGGTCAAAGCACTTTTATAAGCAATGATATCAGTCATGTAGTCTATCCCTAAATAAATGAGGTCTTCGAATTAGTGGAGCATCCCTCGCACATATTTTGTTACATGAAGTAACAACACTCATCCTAGTTCCTCCCCTTGTTTCTCATGTCCATTTGTCTGCCTTTTCTGTGCGTCCTGCCATGGCTCTGGCCAGATGTCTCCTTTGGATGTCATGGGTTGATCTAAGTAGTCTGTACCATCTACTGTTACTGTTCACCTTACACGGATGAGTTCACTTCCTGGCTTGCAGGTGACTTGGTGCCCTCCTCTCTAGCAGACCAGTACGCCTGGTCTTCTTTAATTTTGAGCTTTCTTCCTATTGTCATCCCTTTCGGAGCAGGTGGCCTCTGAGTGTGGAGGCTGGTATTTGTTTGGGCCATTTTTATCTTATTTAGGATTAATTTTATATTTATGGAAAAGTTGCAAAGTTAAAATAAGAGACTTTCTTATACCTTTTATCTGTTTTCCCTTAATGTTAACATTTTACATAAGTGTAATATATTTGTCATGCTTAGAAACTGACAGTACTAAGAAATTGACATTAATGCAACACTGTAAACTAAAGTCTAGACTTCATTTGGATTTCACTAGTTTTTCTACCTGGGTTCTTTCTCTGTTCTTAGTTAAGGCAAATGGAAGAAATGATGTAAAAGAGTTCAACAGAAAATTTCAAAGGGGAGTTCAAGAAGACAAAGTAAAGCATTTTAATGAAATGAACAAAGACCTAGAGTTAGAAAAGGAAGAACTTGCTCAGCATATTTTAAACTGAAAGAACGTTAACAATTCAAGCCTCAGGTTGCAACATTGAAAGACTTATGGGCAAAATACTGAATGAGGTAGGAAAGATCAAAAGAAGATGGAAGGAATACACAGTCCCTATACCAAAAAGTAGTTGACAGCCAGCCATTTCCAGAGGTAGCATATGAACAAGAACCAATACCACTTAAAGGAAGAGGTCCAAGATACACTGAAAGCCTTAGCGAAATACAAGGCTCCACGAAGTGATGAGATACCAGCTGAAGTGTTTCAACAACTGCTGAAGCGCTGGAAGCACTCCCTGGTCTATACCAAGAATTTGGAAAACAACTATCTGACTGGCTGGAAGAGATCCATATTTGTGCCCATTCCAAAGAAAGGTGGCCCAACAGAATGCACACATTGTGGAACAATATCATTGATTTATCACATGCAAATAATAATTTGCTTAAGATCACCCAACAGACGGTTGTAGCAGTGCGTTGACAGGTAACTGCCAGAGGTTCAGGCCAAATTCAGAAGAGGATGTGGAACAAGGGATATCATTGCTGATGTCAGATGAATCTTGGCTAAAACAGAGAATACCAGAAAGCTGCTTATTGGGGTTCATTGACTATGAAAAGGCAATCAACTGTGCAGATCATAACAAACTATGGATAGCCTTGAGAAGAATGGGGGTTCCAGAGCACTCGTGTTCATGCGGGACCTACGTGTACATGGACTAAGAGGCAGTTGTGAGAACAGAAAAGGCCATACTCAGTGGTTTAAAATCAGGAAAGGTGTGTGTCAGGGTTGTATCTTCTCACCATACTTAGTCAATCTCTATGCTGAGCAAATAATCAGAAGCTGGCTTATATGAAGAAGGATGTGGTCTCAGGATAGGAGGAAGGCTTATTTGATATGTAGATGACAACCTTGCTTACTGAAAGTGAGGAGGCATGAGGGAGGGGGGGGCGGGGAGGGAGGGGAAAAATGAGGACCTAATGCCGGGGGCTTAAGTGGAGAGGAAATGTTTTGAGAATGATGAGGGCAATGAATGTACAAATGCGCTTTACACAATTGATGTATGTATGGATTGTGATAAGAGTTGTATGAGCTCCTAATAAAATGATTAAAAAATAATACTTAAAAAAAGTGAGGAGGCCTTGAAGCACTTGATGAAGATCAATGAATGTACAAATGCGCTTTACACAATTGATGTATGTATGGATTGTGATAAGAGTTGTATGAGCTCTTAATAAAATGATTAAAAAATAATACTTAAAAAAAGTGAGGAGGCCTTGAAGCACTTGATGAAGATCAAGGATTGCAGCCTTCAGTATGGATTACAACTCTAGAAAAGACAAAAATCATCACCACTGGACCAACAGGTAACAGCATGATAAATGGAGGAAAGATGGAAATTGTCATTCATCCTTTGGGATCCATAATCAATGCTAAGCAAATGCTGCATTGCATGGGGGTAAATCTGCTGCACAAAGGCCCCTAAAGTATGGAAGAGAAGGATGTCACTTTGAGGACTAAGGTAGGCCTGACCCAAGCCATGGTGTTTTCAGTTGTCTCATATGCATGTGAAAGGACATGCTTGGTCAAGTAGAGGGACAGTGAAAAAGAGGAAGGCCCTGACAAGATGGATTGACACAACAGTTGCAACAATGGGTTCACACACAAGATACCTTCCATGGGACTGGAAGCACAGGGCCCGGCTTTGTTTCAGTCTGTTGTACATAGGGTCTCTGTGAGTTAAACCGACTTAGCCGCACCTGACAACAATACCACATTGCATTTAGCAAGCTCAATTCTCTGTGTACATTATTCCCTCTATTTTTATTAGTTTGTTTTAGCTCTTTGTTAATTGGTTGAAGATTCTACTCAATATCTCATCCATATTGTTGCAAGTCATTTATTATAAGCCCTACAATGTGGCACCACTCATTCCACTTACACCCTGCTCTTGTTTCCATTCTCCTCTTCCCCCTAACTCTTCCTGCCTTTTCGAACTTTGTCCTGGGCAAGTGCTCCTTCTCAGGTGTTCCAAGGAGTGTATGCCTGCCCAGTGCTGTTGGTCACTATGCAGACCTGTCCATTGTTTGGCTGAAAATAAACCACAGGTGTGAGTGAGTTCAGTTCTCCTAAGAGGTGACCACAGCCATCGTCTGTGTCTCCATAACTTCTTTCTTTTAAAATCATTTTATTGGGGGCTCTTACAGCTCTTATAATATTCCATACCTCAATTGTGTCAAGCATATTTGTACATATGTTGCCATCATCATTTTCTAAACATTTACTTTCTATTTGAACCCTTGGTATCAGATCCCTTGACAAATTATAAATTATGGTTTTCATATCTTACACTGACCACTGTCTCCCTTCACCCTCCTTTCTGTTGTTCATTCCCCTGTGGAGGGGATTATGCATCAATCATTGCGATCAGTTCCCCTTCTCCCCACCTTCACCCTACGCTCCTGGTATCGCTACTCCCAGTTCTGTTACTGAGGGGTTATCTGACTTGGATTCCATGTGTCGTGAGCTCGTCTCTGTACCAGTGTACATGCTCCGGTCTAGCCAGAACTGAAAGGCGGTGTTATGGTCATGATAGTGTGTGTGTGTGTGTGTGTGTGTGTGTGTGTGGAAACCTCAAGGAACCAGAGAATATTGTGTGTTTCATCAGTGCTATACTACCCCCTGGTTGACTCATCTCTTCCTTGTGACCCTTCTGTGAGGGGATGTCCTATTGTCTATAGATGGGTTTGGGGTCTCAGCAACGACCCCACTGGTTCTCAACAATATGTTTTTCTTTGTTTTGTTTGGGGTCTTCTGGAGCTTGTTACCTGATTCTGTCGACACCTCATGATCACACAGGCTGGTGTGCTTCTTTCATGTGAGCTTGTTGCTTCTCTGCCCAGATGACTGCTTGTTTAACATCAATCCTTAAGACCCCAGATACTATGTCTTTTGATAGCCGGGCACCATCCATTTTATCACATTTGCTTATGCACCTAGTTTGTCTTCAGCAATCGTGTCGGGAGGGTGAGCAACACAGAATGCCAGGTTGTTAGAACAACGTTTTCTCGTGTTGAGGGAAGGCTTGAGCAGAGGCCCAAAGTCTGCCCACTTCCTCAATGTATTGCCATATATTACACACACATCCATATATACACGTGTATAAGCTGAGTTTTTCAGCACATTTAAAAAAAATCATTTTATTGGGGCCTCGTACAACTCTTATCACAATTCATACATCCATTGTCAGCACATTTTTACTGCAGTTTTTGTGGCAACATTAGGTGCATCGGCTGATATTTGGGTCGGCTTATACTCGAGTGTATACGGTATATATGCCAATACCTCAATTTTTATGAATTACTATATTTACATAAGTGCACACCTATGTTTACACCTCACCTATAGCTTTGCTTCTTAGATCTTCTGTTTCCTTTACCTTCCTCCTGCCCCACCATCACACCGGCCCTTCTTCTGCCTCTTAGTAATTCCTCTCAGCTAGGTTGCTGTTGCTCCAACACCACCGGGATCTCTGTCCTCCTTGTTGCTGTTAATTCCCTAGTTGTTCCCGTCTGTAGTGTTGTTTGCGCACCGCTCCTTTGTCCCTGCCTCCTTCCCTCCCACCCAGGTCCTTCTCCTTGCGCTTGCTTCCCAGGCCTATCTCATATTGGTAGGGAAAACAACAATAACAGAGACAAAACAAAAAGAAAACAAAAGATTGAGTAAATTTTTTTTAAAGTTAAAAACATAATTAAAAAAAAAAAGATTGAATAAAAGGAAGAAAAAGGAAAAAGTTTAGATAATTCCAGGTCTGTCCACTGACCTTTATGACCATTGCCCCACTGGTCCTGGGGGTTTCTGGGAACTGCCCCTCCTAGCCTCAAGTCTATTTTTAGGGCTCCTCAGGGGTTTTGTGGCTTTGCTTTGATTCCGTTGCTGGTCTGTTATGTTCCCTTCTTGATTCGCCCCACCGTTGGGGTGATCAGACCAGACACACTCCCCGCCATGTGTCCCCAGTATTGTCTTCTGTCATGGTGTGCTCCAGCGAGGGGACATCATGTCTCGAGCTGTTGTCCGCCCTACAGTCCTCTCTGTGCCGTAGCAGCTCCGTGCAGGGACGTCATCCTCAGGGCTTGGTGTGTCAGGATGGGGTCTAGTCCCGCACTCTTTTTCCTACTGGGGTTACTTCTGTATGGATATACCAGGCCGGCCCCTCTCCCCAACCTGTAGGTTTAGTGTTGTCCTCTGTAGTACATATTTTTTGGGGGGTTCGGGCACAGGTATCAATTTGGCTCTGCCTGGGGCCGGCCCTGTAGACCTCTCTGATCATAAGTTGCTCCATGTGGTTACATTGTCCTCAAGGTTTGGTGTGCCGTGGTGGGGTCTGCACTCACACTCCCATTTCGGTGGAGACATCAGCAATACTCCCCGCTCTGGCTGGATTGGTGCCTTACTCCCCCAGTACCATTGTATCCCTTTCCCCCCCCACCCCTTCTTCTTTATATTGGAATGATATGTACATCCTTGGGCTTGGTCTGTGCGATTCTCAGTGCTTTTTAGTGACGCATAGTACTCCATTGTGTGTATGTGCCAGAGTTTTCTAATCCACTCGTCTATCTATGGAGACGTGGATTGTTTCCAATTCTTAGCTATTGTGAATTGCGCCACAATACACATTGGAGCTCACGCTTGGTCTTGGTCTGTTTCTTAACTCTTTCTGGGTATATGCCCAGTAGAGGGATTGCTGGGTCATAAGGTAACTCAATTTCCATTTGCTTTAAATATCGCCAGATGGCTTCCCACAGGGGCTGTGCATATCTACACGACCACCAGCAGTGGAGGAGAGTTCCTATCTTGCCACATCCCCTCCAACATTTGTTGCTCTTTGATTTGGGCTATCCTCAAGGGTGGTATCTCATAGCTGTTTTAATTTGCATTTCCCTGATGGCTAATAATCAGGAGCATTTTCTCATATGTTTACTGGCCATTCAGGTCTCCTCCCTAGTGAAACTTCTGTTCAGGACTTTTGTCCACTTCCTCAGGGGGTTAACTGGTTTCCTCTTTTTGCAGGCTAGGAGGGTGTCATAGATTTTAGCAATAAGCCCTGTGTCTGTTGTGTCGTTGTTAAAAGTCCTCTTCCAGTCTGGATTTTCTCACACTCTTGGTGTGAAGTCATTTGATGCACACAGGTGTTTTATCTGTAGTATATCCCACTTTTCGATTTCAGCTTCGTCTGTCTGTGTTGTGTGTACCCTTTCCTATTGCAGTTAGCCAAGGTTCTTAGGTTTGTCCCCATTCCTTTGTTGATGGTCCTGATTATTTGGGGTTTTACTCTGGGTCTGTGATCCACCTTGAGTTTATTCTTGTGCATGGGGTGAGATAAGGGTCTTGTTTCATTTTTCTACAGCTGGATCTCCATTGTTTCCAGTGCCACTTGTTAAAGAGGGCATCCACCTCCCACTTGATGCTTTTGGGGCCCTTGTCGAAGATCAGTTGTGTATATGGTGATGATTTTATTTCTGGGTGTTCTGTTCTTTTCCATTGGTCTGAGTATCTGTCATTATTCCAGGTCCATGCTGTTTTGACCACTGTAGCTGTATAGTAGGTGTTAAAGTCAGGTAAGGCTAGCTCTTCGACTTTGTCCTTCTTCTTAAGGAATTCTCTGCTAATTCTGGGTTTCTTCCCTCTCCATATGAAATTGGTGGTCAGTTTTTCCAATTCTTTGAAGAAGGTTGTTGATATTTGAATCAGGATAGCGTCAAATTTATATAGTGCCTTGGCTAAGATTGACATCTTTACTATATTGAGTCTTCTGATCCATGAGCATGGGTTATTTATTCTTCCATTTGTGGAGGTCACTTTTGGTTTCCTATAGTAAGGTCCTGTAGTTTTCCTTTTATAAGTCTTTTGGGTTTTTTGGTTAGGTATATCCCTAAATATTGCAGTTTGTTCTTGGCTGTTGTGAAGGGTACTGCCTTCTTGATCTCCTTGGTGGCCTTGTCTGATGTATTTAGCAAACCAGTAGAGTTCTGTTTGTTGATCTTGTATCCCTTGATGCTTCCACATTCCTCTTTCTTTGCCAGTGCTCCTGTTGTGGAGTTTTGGGTGTTTTCAATGTATAGAATCACGTTGTCTGCAAATAGCAATAGTTTCACTTCCTCCTGTCCCAGATGGATACCTTTGATGTCCTTCCGCTGCCTCATGTTGTTAGTTGGGACCTCCAGTACAATGTTGAAAAGAAGTGGGGACAAGGGGCATCCTTGTCTGGTCCCTTTTTTCAATGGGATTGCATACCTTTTTTACAGTATAAATTGTCTAGTTTTAAAACTCTTATAATAATAATTCATTTTGCATAGCTGTTTCAATTTAGAAAACATAAATACCAAAACAGATGACTGCTGTTTATTTGTTGTGCTATTTATGAGGTGCATGAAATAGATCTGCATATCAGACCACTCTAACCAGTTTCCAGTCTTAGTTGTCACCGATTGAGCTGTCGATCTGAGTTTTCTGGCTGCTCCTGTCTGCCAGTTCTGTAGAACTCCGTGTCCTTTCTGTGCTCTCAATCATCCATAAAGCTGCTGGTCTGACTCTCCTTTCCTTCAAATGTGTACATTGCTTTAATTACTAAGTATTTAATTTATTCCTTATTTTTAAGCTTTGAGTAGACTTGTTATATAAGTAACAAACACTGGAAGCCAAAATTTGAGGTGTAACTACAAAATAAAGGAATCGAACTCTGGTGGAAATCCAATTATTGCATCTCACCTTTTTTAGTGCCCTCTTTTTTTTTCTTTTTTTAAATTCTTATTTACTTATTTATTATTATTATTTTATTGGGGGCTTGTACAATTCTCATCACAATCCATACATCCATCCATTGTGTCAAGCACAT
>NW_022103915.1:97428831-97433711 GCF_000313985.2 Echinops telfairi
AAACCAAGCCATAGCAAGATAGGCTATCAGTGAGAACACAGTGATGGCAATGTAAAAGGAAACCAATGACCCATAGAAGAATAAAGTAATTAAAAGAAAAAATTTTTTAAGCAGAAAGAAAAACCTGTAAACAGATCAAGGTCTGATTTTTGATCGCTAGGCGTGTCCTTCAGCCAGGACCAATGGGGTACCATGTTCTGGCCCCAGAGTCTGTCCTTTGTACTCCCTCAAGGGCTCTCTGCTCTGCTCCCACGGTTGCTCTGCCACACGCTTTTGTGATTTGCCTCGGTGTCTCAGGGTCAGTCTGGGCCAGTCCTGACAGTGAGTCTCCAATGTTGTCCCCCTTAGAGCCCGGGGCCATCAAGAGACAGCATGTCTCGTGGGATCAGCCATATTGTCCACTCTGTCCATTGGCTGTTCAGAGCAAGGATGTTGTCCTCCAGGCCTGGTGCATCAGGATGTGCTCCACTCTCTCTACCTCCCCCTAAGTGCTCCGATTTGCTCTGGTCAGACATGCCCCTCTCCCTTAGCTGCAGCTTCATTGCCGTCCTCTCAAGTAGATTCTTCTGGGGGGAGGGGCAGTTGTCCACATAGCTGGCATGGGGATTTCTTTATTCTTGTAGACCAGTCGTTTGAAGCTCTATCTGCATTTAAGACCACTTGTGAATATTTTTTCAAGCCTTTTAAGACAACTTTAAACATTATCAGGTTGACTCAGACCGGAGCGACTCCATGTGCACCGAGTAGCACTGTGCACTGTAAGGTTTCCTCTCACTGGCTGAGTTTCCATAAGAGGTCTGCATGGCCTTTCTTCCGAGGCATCTCCGTGTAAGCATCTCCGGGTAAACGCAAAGCTCCCACCTTTCAGTTAACTGGCTCTCCCTTAACAGCTTGATTGAGTATGTCACCCATTTGAAGGATACAAGTCGTTGAGTCTTGGCAGCCCTTACTGCCTTAATTTGGAGAACATTTTCATCACCCCCAAGGAGAGCCCCCTACTCATTAGCAGTCACACCCCACTTCCTGCCATCACCACTGTCCTAAAACTCAGAAAACTGTTCATTGATCTGTCTTCTGCCTCTATCAAACAAAAGCGAGCCCACTTCCATCAAATGCATTCCGACTCACAGCGACCCTATAGGATAGGTAGAACTGCCCCTGTGGGTTTCAGAAACTATAACTTTTTACTAGAATAGAAAGCCTTCTCTTTTTCCCTTGGAGCAGCTGGTGGTTTTGAACTGCCGACCTTGTTAAGAGCCTAGCATTCCACTCACTATATACGCCTCCAGGGCTCCTTTTGTTTTTCTAGATTTGCCTATTCTAAGCATTTCATATAGGTATAATCCTACAGTATATGGTCCTGTCCTGTGTGCCTGCTTTATTTCACTTAGAATATTGTTTTCAAGGTCCATACATCATCATAACAAGTATTAAAATCTCATTTTTCTATATAGCTGAATAGTTTAGTCCACGGTATATATGTGCTACATTTTATTGATCCTTTCACCTGTTACTGAAGACAAGTCATCTCTACCTTTTGGCTATTCCAGGAGTGCATTGTGAATGTTGGTATAGAAGTATCTGTGCTCCTGCCTTTAGTTCTCTTGAGTGCACACCTAGAATTTAAATGCCAAGGTCATATTCTTTTTTTTTTTTTTTGGTCATATTCTTTAACATTTTGAGGAACTGCCAGATTTTGTTGCAACAGTTTTACCTATCAATCCACAGTGGACAGGAGGTCCAGTTTCCTCTTTATGTTGTTACAGGGTAGACCCAAGTGTGTACCCACAGGAGCCATTCTAGTGGGAGTACAGTGGTATCTGACGTTGGGTTTGATTTGTATCTCCCTAATGACTAGAACAGTGGTTCTCTGCCTTCCTAATGCCATGACCCTTTCATACAGTTGTGGTGATCCCCCCCATCCATAACCTTATTTTCATTGCTACTTCGTCACTGTCATTTTGCTACTGTTATGAATCGGGCAACCCCTGTGAAAGGGGTTCAGCTGGAAAATAGGCCTTACTGAGGGAGTGGACTTCTTTTCATATAGTGGGTTTTATTAAGATGACAGGAGTGTAAGCTATTACTTATACAGTATAAGCTATTTATATAGACCTTAATTTATGTGACTAATTTTCTTCTCATCATACTCAGAACATAATTGTTGATGCCCCTTGTAAGTTATTTTTAGCATCTTTTCCAAGTTCTATTTTTGAAATCAATCGTAGTTTTGAAATTGCTTATGATAGTTTTGCTACTGACCTTGATTGAACACCCTGTGTTTTGTTCACTGTATGGTGAATTACAATCTCAATTCTTTTAGGACACCATGCAAAATTGAGCCCAGTATCAACCACATCCTAAGCACCAGAAAGCCTAGGAAGGAGGAAGGAGACCCCTTACAAAGGGTTCAAAGCCATCAACAAGAGTCTGAAGAGAAGAAAGAGAAGATGATGTATTGTAAGGAAAAGATATATGCAGGAGTGGGAGAGTTCTCTTTTGAAGAAATCCGGGCTGAGGTTTTTCGGAAGAAATTGAAAGAGCGCAGGGAAGGTATGTGTGTGGATCTATATCACATTTGTGAAAACAAATTAACTTTATTGTAGGAACATTGGACTGTGAGGTATGACGTCTAAAGAAAATAGCTCGATTATATGTACCGTTATGGGATGTTCTGTGGTTGTACTCTTTCTGTATTTATACTGAACTCCCATTGCTACTTTCCTCATGGAAGAAAACCAAGCCTATGTTCAGAAGGCGAGGGGGAGGAGAAGCAGTGAGCCAGGGGAACAGTTTTCCCCATGCACTAGCAGGGAGCTCTGTGTGTTCATTGTCAGACCTCCCTCCTCAGTACTTGCTCTAACGTTGCCTGAAATACCCCACTTTGCCGTTGATACTCTGCTTGGAATTTCTCCAAGGGCTTAATTAGGTTAACTCCTCAGTCACATAGGTCATAATATCTTAACAAACAATAGAAATCACTATCATTTCAAATTATGGCAGGCTTTGTAATACATTAAGGAGCCCTGGTGGAGCTGTCAGGTAAGCACTGGACTGCTATCAGGGGTTCTTTTTTTTTTTTTTTTTTTTTTAGGGGCTCATACGACTCTTATCACAATCCATACATACATCAATTGTGTAAACCACATTTGTACATTCATTGCCCTCATCATTCTCAAAACATTTCCTTTCCACTTAAGCCCCCGGCATTAGATCCTCATTTTTTCCCTCCCACCATGCCCCCCCCTCCCTCATGAGCCCTTGATAATTTATAAATTGTTTATTTTGTCATATCCTGCCGTCCGACGTCTCCCTTCACCCATTTTTCTGTTGTCCGTTCCCCAGGGAGGAGGTCACATAGAGATCCTTGTAATCGGTTCCCTCTTTCCAACCCACTCTCCCTCTACCCTCCCAGTATTGCCACTCACACCACTGGTCCTGAAGGGATCATCCACCCTGGATTTTCAGTTCCTGTCTGTACCAGTGTACATCCTCTGGTCTAGCCAGACTTGCAAGGTAGGATTCAGAGCATGATAGTGTGTGTGTGTGTGTGTGTGTGTGTGTGTGTGTGTGTGTAGGGGGGGCGGGGGTAGGAAGCATTTAGGAACTAGAGGAAAGTTGTATGTTTCATCGTTGCTACATCGCTCCCTGTCTGGTTCATCTCCTCCCTGAGACCCCTCTGCAAGGGGCTCTCCAGTTGCCTACAAATGGGCTTTGGGTCTCCACTCCGCACTCCACCCATCATTCACTATGGTAAGATTTTTTGTTCTGATGATGCCTGATACCTGATCCCTTCGACACCTCGTGATCGCACAGGATGGTGTGCTTCTTCCATGTGGGCTTTGTTGCTTCTAAGTGTTTGATTCTGCAGGTCTCTCATTCGGGGAATATATGTTTACAATGCTTAGTGGTTCTTTATCTACCATTCCCTTGAGCATTATATAGTGTCCCTCCTTATCTTTTTTTATGGTTTGCACTTTGAGGTCAATTTTATCCGAGATTAGGATTGCAACCCCTGCTTTTTTTGAACTGCTGTTTGCTTGGTACGACTTTCTCCAACCTTTGATTCTCAGCCTATTTTTGTCTGTAGCCTTGAGATGTGTCTCCTGTAGGCAGCAGATTGATGGATTGTGTTTTCTAGGCCAGTCTGCTACTCTCAGTCTTAATGCCTGAGTTCTGGGCATTGATATTCAGGGTTATTATCTCCATCTGTGGACTCTGTGATGTCATCTTATACCTTTTGTGTTGGGTGTTTTCCTACTTTCCTTTCTCATTAGCGTGTTGTGCATTTGTGTGTGTGTATCATTCTTGGCTTCTTTCCCTCCTTAAGCCAATGCTATTTTGGGGGCTGTTTTATCTTTGTTGCCCTCTGGGTGAGGTTGTTCTATGTGGCGGGCTCTTATTTATGCTTGGTGAGTGTTGTTCTTCTGCGTATACTGGGTCGGCAAGGATCTTTTGTAGGGCTGGGTTTCTTCTAACGTATTCTTTGAGTTTTTCCTTGTCTGGGAAGACTCTCACCTCTCCATCTATCTTGATCAATAATTTGGCTGGGTAGAGTATTCTTGGGTTTGCGTTGTTTTCCTTCAATTTTTGGAATATTTTACTCCACTCTCTCCTCTTCTTCATAGTTTCTGCTGATAGGTCTGAGCATATTCTTATTTGGGAACCTTTATATATGATTGCTTGTTTTTCCCTAGCTGCTCTCATGATTTTCTCCTTTTCCTCAAAGTTAGATAATTTAACTATTACGTGCCTTGTGACTTCTTCTTGGGATTCAGTCTAGCTGGTGTTCTTTAAGCCTCCTGAATGGTTGCCTGGTTTTCATTCATTAAGCTGGGGAAGTTTTCCTCCAAGAATGCTCTCACTATTGTTGCAGATGA
>NW_022103915.1:97435293-97466335 GCF_000313985.2 Echinops telfairi
CTACTTATCTTTATGATGCTCCTCCTGTGTTCTAGTTGTGTTAAAGTTCCCTCTAAGCAACTCTCCTGGGCTGGATTCTGCGGAGTCCCTCTGGTATGTATCACTCCGTCGCCATCTTCCCGGCCCCATTACAATTCTTAAAGAATTTATCTATCTTGGATTTCATGCATCGAACGATCTTACTTATATACATAAACATACGCTGGTATAACAGGATTAATGAGGTAAAACTAAGACCATAATATCAGGGGGAAGAAATATATAGATATTACACAATCCATACATCCATCCATTGTGTCTAGCACATTTGTCCATTTGTTGCCATCATCATTCTCAAATATTTTCTTTCTACTTGAGCCCTTTGTATCAGTTTTCTTCAGTTTTCCCCTCCCTCCCCACACCCTTCCTCCCACATGAACCCTTGATAGTTTATAAATGGTTATTATTTTTTCATGTCTTACACTGTCCGATGTCTCCCTTCACCCACTTTTCTGTTGTCCATCCCACAAAGAGGGGGTTATATGTAGATCATTGTGATCCGTTCCTCCTTTCTCCCCCCACCTTCCCCTTCCCCTCCTGTTATCGCTACTCTCATTATTGGTCCTGAGGGGTTTATCTGTCCTGAATTCCCTGTGTTTCCAGCTCTTATCTGTACCAGTGTACATGCTCTGGTCTAGCTGGATTTGTAATGTAGAATTGAGATCACGATAGTGGAGGCATGGGTGGAGCATTAAAGAACTAGAGGAAAGTTGTATGTTTCATCAGTGCTATACTGCATCCTGACTGGCTCATCTCCTCCCCAAGACCCTTCCATATGGGGATGTCCAGATGCCTACGGATGGGCTTTGGTTCTCCATTCTGCACTCCCCCTCATTCACAATGATAGTGATTTTTTGTTCTTTGATGCCTGGTACCTGATCCTGTCAACACCTTGTGATCACAGAGGCTGGTGTGCTTCTTCCATGTGGGCTTTTTTGCTTCTCTGCTAGGTGGCTACTTATTTAGCTTCAAGCCGTTAAGGCCCCAGACACTGTATTTTTTGGGGGGAGGAAATATTAAAGAACTAGAGTAGTTACGTGTTTCATCAGTGCTATACTGTACCCTGGATACATTGGCCCTTCTGTTACCCTTCTGTGAGGGACTGTCCAATTACTTACTGTACAGGTGGTCTTTGGGTCTCCACTTTGTCTATGCTCCTTGATGTCAATTTGATTGCTTGTTTTTGAACTTCTGATACCTATTTCTGTCAATACCTAATGATCACACAGGCTAGTGTGCTTCTTCCATGTGGACTTTGTTGCTTCTCTGCTAGATGGCCACTTATTTAACTTCAAGCATTTAAGACCCCAGACGCTAGATCTTTTGCTAGACCATCAGCTTTCTTTACCCCATTTGATTATGCACCCATTTTGTCTTCTGCAATTGGGACAACTCAGACAATTCTTATGATGACGTGGCTTATCAGGAAAGTAACAGGTTAAAATGCAGGATCAAGAATAATCAGGATACAGTCAGGGCAGCTTCTGGGCTGTGCCCACACAGGCCTCTCCTTGGCCTTTACCCTCTCACCCTTGAACCTCTTGGGCTGGTCCAGCCTTTGCCCTACTCAGTTGAGTGTTGAAAAGTTCTTCAGCTCCACCAGTAGCACCCCACTTCTCCAGTAGCACCCCACTCCTCCAGTAAACCTGGGACCGAAGGCATCAGCTTTCTCACTCTGGACCAAAAAGTCAGCCGTGCCATCTCCTGCCAATCTCCTGGTTTGCTGCCCCTGCTGGTGCCATTTTTCTTCCGCTGTGTCTTGCTGTCTCACACCGTCAGGATTACAGCGCTCTCTCTCTCTCTCTCTTTCCGCATGGTGATCATGTCCAAGTAATGCACTCATTCTTAGCTCTTGTTCTGGGAGGTAGTTAGATGCCCCTCTCTGCCTCTGGGGTGACTTATCTTACACTAGAGGGATGACAAAACTGACCAGTCCTTCATTAGGGTTCGACACATCTTAAATATGCAAGTTTCTACACTTCTCAACCCAAGGTTTCATGTACCTTGTTTGCATTATTAGCAAGCTCTCCAATCCCCTGGGGCGGGGGCCAAGCACCTCATTTGCACAGGTCTGTTCAGCATTTGGTGGGAGTTAGAGGACCATGATGAGAAAGAGCTATTGCGCCAAAGGAAGAGTTCAGAAATGAATTTCATCTAGATGTTTTCACCAGGATTTGTACCTGGTGGAAAAGAAAGGTTTCTTTTTACATGAATATATAGAAAAATTTATTATTGTAGCTCAATTCTCTTAAGAGAAAGAGGCATTTGTAGAGCTAGCTAGAAAACTTAATTATCACTTACAATTTACTTCTGAGGAAAAATCATTTCTGAACCCCGGTGCCGGGTTAGAAGCATGTTTCTGCACAGCAAGTGGTTAGTTAGATGAGGATTGCCTTCATTTGTTACATCAACTGGTAGAATGGTAACCTTGCAAGAGTGACAAAAACACTCTAGGCTTAGCTGCCTTGTAGATTGAGGACTGAAACTTGTATGTCGGGGAGATGGAACGGGCGGAAGGAAGGTGCTCGTTGGGGAAGGCTCTTCAGAACTGGGAAGGGTGCCAACAAACTGTCCAGGTACTTCATTTTAAAATGTTTTATTTTTAAAAAGTATAGGAATGTAGCCAAGTATAAGCTGGAAAGGGAACTGGATGCTTAACTAAAAAGTACTGTTTCTTTGAGGGAGAAAGAAACTTACCGTAACACCAGGCAGATAGAAGCAGAATGAAAATGCATTTTATTGTCAAAGAAGAACCTATTTGGGGGTTATTTTGGATTTGAACAGGTTAAAGAAATATTGCTTTATGAGGGTTACTTAAGACTCATTTCCTAATCTGGTTTCTGAATCCAGATCGTGACCTATAGTTTTCCATCTAGATGTATTTTGTCAGGAGAAAGACGGGCTTTCTACTACCAGAAAGAGGGACGTCTCAGAACCCTCTGGGGCAGCCCTGCCCTGCCCTGCCCTGCCCTGTAGGGTTGCTAAGAACCGGCATCGACTCGGCAGTGACTTTGGTTTGGTTTTTTGGTTTCATGTATTGTTTTTGTCTAAACCTTCATGCCTATAATACAGTTGGTTTTATGTTTTGTATTCATCTAAACCCTCATGCCTATAATAAAGTGAATTCTTGTTGCCATTGATTACTGGTGTCAAAGACAGTTGCACACAGGACATATTCTGTGGCTGGCTTTCTCTTTTTAATTGACCAAATAAAATTTTTAAAACACTAGACCTCAAGTTGCGGTCATGGTTTTACTTCTGTAATTGTTATCTCTGATGTTGGCATCAGGAGCCCCGGTGGCTCGAACCCACCAGCTGCTCCCCCAGAGAAAGGTCAAACTGTCTGCTCCTGCAAAGATCTATAGCTCTGCACACTGCATATAATGTCGCTACGAGTTGGAATTGATTAATGTCAAACGGCTTTGCATTTTTGGGTAATGTTAACATATATTGAGGACCTGAGCCCCAAAGATGGTTTTCGATAGATTAAGTTGCTGTGAGGAGTAATGTCTCAGCTAATTTGATTGTTTCTAGCGGAGTTACTAACCAATGCAAAGAAGAGAGCAGAAATGCAGAAACAGATTGAGGAGATGGAGAAAAAGCTAAAGGAAATCCAAACTACTCAGCAAGAAAGAGTGGATGGCCAGGTAATTTCCTGCTTGTAATCCATAAAATGAACACTGGTTGAAACAAAGTTAACTCTACAGAGGTATCGGCAGGATGAATCCCCCAAACTCACATGCACAGCTTCTCGGGTTCTTAGGTATTAGTAGCTGCAAAGTAGGGCAGGACAGTAATTTAACAGGTACGGAATTTGTGGCACGTGATATAAGTGATGCAATTTACTGACTTCTTAGTTATACTTAAAATAATTGTTACTATTTAGCTGCTTAAATCTAATTACTTTCTGTTAAAATTGGGCTTAAAAAATTCTGTTAGTCTTTGACATTGCTGATTGAGTTTAACGTTGCCAGTTTACACTAGAAACATAAATTACTAGGAATTTTTGTGCTACTGACCGTTCATGTGGTTCGTGGGTATTTAAGGGGGGTGATATGGTAGAGAGTTTGAAAGGTAGGGTTTTTCTGAGTGGGAGAGGCACACTGGTTTTTCTTACTTTACTGCAAACAGCAAGAAGAGAGGTTGCCTACAAAGGAGACGGCTGAGCGTGGAGCTGCCTCTGCATCTCGGGAAGTCCCAGGAATGGCACTATTCCATTCTCTTTGTCCAGTGAACTCTTGCACAAGGTAGGAGGAGCACATTGGTGGAAGGGACACTGCTACATAAGGGCATGTAGAACCAACCTTTGACTCTCAAGGGGTTTGAAGGCTTTTTGTAAGTCTCTGTCTAACATAAGCTTTGCTGAGGAGGGAGAACTTCCCATTAAAAAGAATACATGTTTTTAATAGAAATGATCAAAAACAAATACTTTAAAAATAAAATCACTCATTTCTTTTGCCAAGAAATGACTGTTAACATAGGTATAGCTCTCCTTTTGTGTTCCATTTTTATTTCATGTTTTCTAAAAATGCCTACTTTGCATTATTACCAGCAATATTTCTATAAGTTTTAATGCTTACTGGTTTCATCTTAAAGAAACTATAGTAATTTCTTTGTCCTGAGTGCAGATTATATTTAATGAAAAACTCTTGGACTTAAACAGTTCTTTTTTTTTTTTTTTAATCAATTTATCGGGGCTCATACAATTCATCACAATACATAGATCAATTGTGTAAAGCACCTCTATACATTTGTTGCCCTTATTAGTCCCAAAATTTGCTTTCCTCTTGGGTTCCCGGAATCAGCTCATTTTCCTTTTTTCCCCTCCCCCTCCCTTCCTCCTCCCCTCTCCCCCATGTACCCTTGATAATTTATAAATTATTATTGTATCTTATATTACACTGCCCGGCGTCTCCCTTCACCCACCCCTCTGCTGCCCGTCCCCCAGAGAGGAGGTTATATGTAGCTCCCTGTGATCAATTCCCCCTTTCTACACCCCCTTTCCCTCCTGGTATTGCCACTGTCACCCCTGGTCCTGAGAGGTTCATCTGTCCTAGATTCCCTGCGTTTCCAATTCCCATCTGTACCGCTGTGCAACCAGGTCTGCAAGGCAAAATTGGGGTCCTGGTAGTTGGCGGGAGGAAGCGTTTAAGAACTTTAAACAGATCTTAATGTAGTTTCTGAGCAGATTTTTCAACGTGTTTCTGTCTAGGGAAACTTCACTTGCAAAAACCATTGATCAGGAACAGCCTGACTCTAAAGGTGAGTTGTGTTTTGAAATCTCGTGAACATCTTGCTAGTAACGTGGAAATGCATGCCATGTAACAAACGCATCTTTAATAAATGACAGATACTTTTGTTAATTATGGGAAAGGAGTTAGAGGAAGGCAGAGAGACTAAGGCATTTTATCTGACCCATGGAATTGAGTATAACCGTGTGATCTGAGATTGGTTTAGGCATATTTGAAAGGTATTTTCAGTTCCTCATTGTTTAAGTATTTAAAATTCTTTAGGGCTTTGAAATAATGCAGTTTGACTTTTACATTAGCTAATATACACTTCATGAGCTCCGTGTCATAATCTTCTACTACTTCAGCCCCTCTTCTGGATAACCTTGCAGCTGGACTGCTGTGCACTGAGCTAAGCATAGTCAGTAGTCCCAGTGGCCAACACTGGGAGGAAAGTGGGTTTTTTAAATGACTTTTTGTTTAACTTTAAGTTGAGAGCTAAGTTATTTTATTTTCAGCTTGGTTCTCTTTTCTAATCAGAAACATGTTAAAAGGGACAAAACATGAGTGTCCCCCCATAAACAGTCGGTGTGTACGGGGGCGGGATTATGGAATTAAGTCCAAATCTGACAAACTTCCAATCAATTTATCGGAAATGCAAAGCATGGAGGAAGATGTTAAACAAGAGAGGTGGGGGTGGGGCGCACAATTCAGCCTTGGAGGACGGACAGCCCAGTTTCTTCAACAAAAACTTACTTTGAAATAAGAAAGGTGGATGAGAAACTGGAAAAAATAGAACTTTAAGAAGGATTTTATGTACAAATATGCTTGATACAATTGATGTATGGAATGTTATAAGAGCTTTAAGAACCCCCAATAAAATGATTTTTTTTAAAAAGAACATTCTAACCAATCACGATATATAAATCTTCTTCCGTATCTGTAAGTCAAACAAAACTTTTAAATTATTTTTTTATAAGAAGTGGTAAAATGTGTAACTTTCTGGTTAGATACTTAATATACAAATGACTTTGTAGGCATGATCAGATACTGTGAGATTTAAAAAATGAGTCTCTTTTAGAAATAAGATACTGGAAGATTTCTAGATAAAGCGATAGGATGTCTTGGGTGTGCTCAATCAGAATCACCCAGGGGGGCGGGTCTGAGGGGATGGCAGTGGTGGCGAGGTAGGGTCGAGATGAAACAAGATCCATGTGTGAGTCCTTGTGAAAGTTTTCAGCAGTCTCTACTTTTGTATGTTTGAAATTTTCCTTTTTTAAGCAAACAAACCCACAAAGCACCAGATTGTTTTTTGTACTTTCAGTCAGACATACAAGACAAAAGACTAATTTATCTAGTACTGCTAGCCACACGGTCAGCAGTTTGAACCCGCCAGCTGCTCTGAGGGAGAATGAGGAAGCGTTCTGCTCCTGTTTACATGCACACGCACACGAATGTAACGATCATAAGCAGAGTAAAACACGAAGCATCAAAACCAAAGGCCAGCTCTGCTGTCGTGGAGTCCCTGTGAGTCTGAATTGACCCCATGGTGGTTTGTTTGGTGTCGAGCTCCCTTCAGGAGGCGAACATTCACTCTTCACGCACGCCGCGGGTGCACGAACAAAATGAACAGTTACTCTTACAAGTATTAATTTAATACCTTTTTCTATAGGTCCCAGTATACCATTTACCATATTTGATGAATTTCTTTCTTCAGAAGAAAAGAATTTCAGGTTTGATTTGTTTGTTTTTTAAACCTAGCAGGATTTCCGTTGTTAGCTCTGTCAACAGAAAAGTACTAAGTGGAATATGTCTTCTTCCAGTCTTCCTACAGATCCGTCGGGGGCTTTAGCCCAACGAAGACCCCTTGGAATTCTCAAAGCCTCGGAAAGCATGCCCTCAGATGAAGCCTGTGTAAGAGCGGCTCTCCCTAACTAACATAAGGGGTAGGAGGGTCTTGAACGCAGTTCTCACAAAAGTTAAAGGTTAGACTTAAGTCATCAGCCTGAAATACGACCTGAAAGGGTGCGCAACACCACTGGTCATGGTGATGTGCAAATCAAAACTGGGCACACTACTTCCCAGCCACTCGGATGGCTGTCATTAAAAGATGGACAGGACACGTGATGGGGAGGGTGGATGTGGAGAAATTAACCCTCTTACTTTGCTGGTGGAAGTACAGAATGGCACGGCTGCTTTGGTCCGTTTGGCATTCCACAGAAAGTGAACCATGGATTTACCGTACGATGCAGACGTTTCCCTTCTCGTATACCCAAGAGAACTGCAAACATTTTGTCACCAAAAACTTGTACATGCGTGTTCATAGCAATCGTGTACATATTAACATCAACTAGTGAGTGGATATGCAAACTTAGTGTCTGCATACCGTGGAATAAAGTCCTGCCATTCAAAGGAATGAAGGGTGAAACCATGCTACAAAATGGATGAACCTTCAAAATACGTTACATGAACTCAGCCAGACTTTAAGGCCAGATATTGTGTGATTCCATTTCTATAAACTGTCCAGGATAGAGAAAGTAAACTACAGATTGCCAGCGATTGGGAAGTGATTGCAAATAGATAGAGTTCTGTGAGTTGATGGGAATTTCTAAAATGACAGTGAAGCTGGCTGCCCAACCTTGAGGATGTACTAAGAGCCGCTGAACTGTACATTTCAAAGGGCAAATTTTATGTTATGGGAATTATGTCTCAGGTTTTTTCAAGCAAGGGGGAAATCATTGGCTTAAAAGCCTGCAGCACGTTTTTTCCCTTTTTTCTGAAACAAAGATCTGCTTTTTCGTATAAAATGCCTTTGGTGGCAATGGGAAAGCGACTCTCCTTCAGTAGCATTTTGTTTTAACCACTGTGACTAGTGGCATGATACTATCTAGGTTAAAAAGACTGCATTCCAGTTTCTCCGCAGCCTTACTGAGAACTGTTGACTCCCTAAAACCGTGCACATGAATGCTTTTAAAGACAATGACTTGTTTTAAATGCATACCAAAAGGGTTCGATCAGGTATTTCAGATGATTTCTTTGTCCAGTTTATATATTTTTTATGTATCGTGATCATGAATTCCTTCTGAGAAATAACATATATGGCACAGAGGAGGGAGACTTAAAATCTAGGAGGATAGCAGATTTTCAGAATATTTTCTAGGCCAAAGCCAGAAGAAAAAGCAGCAAATTATTGTCTGTTATGTGCTCTTGGGTGGTGAATCCTCATAGTGTATTTTTAAATGAAATAACAATTTGCTTTTTCACAATACACCCTTTCCCTCAAATGTTACAAGGTGTTTTAGGAATTGTCTTCCTTAGAGATTTGGGTGTGGTACTCCTGTACCCTGTGTAGAAAATCACTGTCTAGGCTCATTGAAGCACTTCAGCTAAACTTTACATGTTCTTTTATGTAATTCAGGATGAACTTACTGGAATCGAGCCCCTGAGTGAGGATGCCATCATCACTGGTTTCAGAAATGTAACTATTTGCCCCAACCCAGACGACACTTGTGACTTTGCTCGGGCAGCCCGTTTTGTATCTACTCCTTTTCATGAGATAATATCCCTGAAGAATCTCCCTTCTGGTCCTGAGAGACTCGTGCAGGAAGAGGCTGCAGGTGTGAAGACCTCCGAGGACCCGCAGACTTCCTGTGGCCCTCTCTACAACCAGACTCTCAGTGTCAAGAAGCTGAGGTGAGCAGGGCCTTACAGGATGCACCACACTCCCTTAGTCTGTGTGGGTTTCTTTGCCAGTTACTGACCACGCTTCACCTGCCAGGTGCTATGTTAGTGCTATGCAAGACGGCCATGCAGCCCCAGAGACACTTGTCAGTGGGTTTAGGAATTGATTGGACTGTGAGAATTAGAAAGAGGTAAATGTTGGTGGCTGTGAGGTGAAGAGGCCCAGGAGGATTTTGACACCATGAAGGAAATGTTACAATAGTATGCATGGCTGGGAGAGAGGATGAGTCTAACTCTTCTTTAATCATCAATTTAAGGTAATAGCAGGCTAGCTTGATATTAATTTGTAATAGAAGGCTAGGGATGTAATAAGGAAAAGGTGCCTTCTGATAGAGGTAGAAGAAGTGAAAATGAATTAGAGAATAAGTAGTAGGGAATGAATGGTAGAGCAAGGGACTACTAAGCCATGTGATTTAGCCATATTTAAAAGTCAGTTCATTTAGCCAAAGTCAAATTCTTTACTTGTGATTTTCCTTTGAGGTTTTAAAACTGCTTTTTCAAGCTCTGCTCTTAACTTTTTATCATATTTGCTAGCTTAAGTTCATCTTCGGTGATAATGTAGTTTGCTTTGCCTTTCTCAGCTTTTTCAATAGTAAAAAGAGAAGAAAGTTATCAGTGTTTATCAGTGTTTTTCAGCTGCTGAGAATAGATGTAGGGGAGAAGGGATTGTTGGCCTACCCCCAAACAAGTAGTCATTGTAACCCTAGGGAGCAAGTGGTTCTGCTCGGACACACGCACAAGTCAGAATCCACTCATGGCAACTGGCTGAAAAACAGAATTGAAGTAGAATAAACACTTAGGACTATTTCAGTAAAACACAAACTCTCAGATACTTAATTGTAGGCATTGCTTACCAACCAAGATAGATGAAATTACCTCAGTTCTGATTATGAACCTCATTCTGTTTGGGGAAAATAATAGACTTGAGAGAGTCCCTGGGTGATGCCTTAACTAGCTGAAAGGTTGGTGGTTTGGACCCACCAGAGGGTCTCCGAAGACAGGCCTGGCGATCGGCTCGGAGGCAGTGAGACTGTCACACAGACTGTGACAAGCGTAAGTACGTGTATATTGTCCCCGTGGTTCTTCCAGCCCCATTGTTGAAGACAGTCACGAAGTCACGCACTCTTCGGGGTTTTCTGGATCTTCTGCCTCCGTTACAAGCACCTCTTCCATCAAAGGCCTTCAGATACCTGAGAAACTGGAGCTTACTGAGACTGCGGGTAAGCTGGGATACACCTGAGAGCAAACACCTGCTTCCTTGCCGCCAAACATTTAGTTATCTTGCACACCGAACTGTTTCTTTTTTGCTTGTTTGTTTTCTGTAGAAATTGCCTTAAATTGTGAAATCCTAGAGTAAATTACTACTACTGACTGTAGAATCACAAAGATGACATTGTTAGACTAACAGTATCAATTGTATAATCTAGTTTTCTGCCCTCCTACAATATCCAGAAGCCTTGGTGGCTCAGAGGTTAAGCACTCGGCTGCTAAGTGAAAGGTCAGCAGTTGTTTGCTCCGTAAAGATTTACACTGTTGGAAACCCTATATAGGCTCACTGGACAGGACACAACAGGGAAACACAATGTTTATGAATTTCTGGATAGAAAATTTATACAATCTATAAATCATCCAGTTCATAATAAAAAGTTAAAGAAAGGAACAATTATGAAATTCACTTTAAGCATTAAGTTTTTTTGGATAATGTTTACTTAAGGCTTTTTTCCCCCCTCTTCCAGAAACCCTTACTCAGGCCTCTTGGTGTTCACAGCATCGCAAACAACTACTAAACTCCCTCCCGGAGTTAAGTGCTTCTGCAGAATTTTTCATAGAAGACAGACCACTGCCTACGTTAGAAATAGATAAGGAAATTGAATTAGGTAAAGTATCATTGAATGTATGTTCTTTTGTGTTTAATGATGATTAGATGTTTGAGCACTGTAACTATTCATAGATCATAAGAAACAGCATTACAGGAGGTCTCTGACTTAGGGCAGGGTTCCCTTCTCACGAAAGTTGAACACCCTGTTTCTCTTCCCTCTGCCCCCCACTATTATTGCCTTTTATCTGTATCTTTCAAAAGTCAATCATTGAAGAAAACAAAAGTCAGTCAGTCTTTGGGGGTTAGACACATTACATTGAAACCTACAGGTGTCTTTTAATATATTGTCATTTTTAGGAGCCGTGATGGTGTTGTGGGTTAAGTGTTGGGCAGCTAACTGCGAGGTTTAAACTGCTATGCAGGAAGAAGTAGTTGTCTGCTTCCATCAAGATTAACAGTCTTGGGAACCTGTAGGGTCGCAATGGGCTGGAGCGGACTCCTCCGTGCATTGAGTTGGTTCCCACGGGTAATGGCTCTGTGTGAGCACGTTGTCACGGCCACTGTGTCCGTCCACTCACCGAAGGGTTTCCTCGTCTTCAGTGGCCCTCTCCTTCACCAAGCACAACGTCTCTGATAGCATGTTCGGAATCTGCAGGGCAGTCCTGCCAATCTTGCTTAAAAAGAGCATTCTTGCTGTACTTCTTCCAAGACAGTTTTGTCTGTTTTTCTGGTGTGTGGTCTTCAGTATGCTTCACCAACATCAGTTCTTCATTCTACAGCTTTTACGTGCATAGGAGGCCATTAAAAATACCATAGCTTGGGTCGGGTGTACCTTAGTCCTCAAGTGTAGTTTTTATTTTTAATATTTTAAAGATTTCCCTTGCGTAGATTTCCCCAATATAGTCAGTTTGTTTTCTTGACTGCTGTGGGTCCAGTATATAGATTGTGATCCAGTAAGGTGACATCTTGATAGCGTCAGTCTTTTCCCCATTTATCACCATGTTGCTCAGTGAGGAACTTTGTGCTCTTTATGTTAACATGTAATCCATACTAAAAGCTGCAGTCTTTCATCTTATGCACCAGGTGCTCGTTGCTTTCAGCAAGCAAAGTTGTGTTGTGTGCATATTGCGACTTGTCTTCCTTCCACCCTGATGCCTCATTCTTCCTATCGGCCAGTTCCTCAGATTATTTGCTCGTTTGCGTACGTGTGCTGAAAGGATACAACCCTGATGCACACCTTGTCTGACTTCAGCCCCTTCAGTGTCCTCTTGGTCTGTTTGAAGAACTGCCTTTTGGTTTATGTACGAGTTCTACATGAACACGGTCAAGTGTTCCGAAATTCCCATTCTTTGCTATGTTATACGTAATTTGCTATGGTCCATACAGTTGAACGCCTTTCATAGTTAATAAAACACAGATAAATAACACCGTCTTTTCTTTCTTTCTTTTCTTCTTCTTTCTGCCAAGATCCGTCTGACATCAGCATCATTGTTTAACTTTCTTCTACACATTCCCTGTTACTGCTAGAACCTGTTTGAAATATCTTCAGCATAATTTTACTTTTATGCAGTACTAATGGTAGTCTTCAATAATGTCTGCATTCTGTAGAGCCACCTTTCTTTGAAAAAGGTACAAATATTGGTCTCTGCCCCTTGGTTGGTCTTCCAAATTTCTTGGCATGGACGAGCGGGGACTTTCAGTGTTGTATCCCATTGTCGTAACATTTCATTGGTAGTTCATCAGTTTTGAGGCCATGCTTTCCACCAGTGTCTTCAGTGCAACCTGAACTTTGTCCTTTAGTTTGTTGATCATATGCTACCTCCCGAAATGGTCAAACATTGGCACATTTCTTCTGGTACATTGACTGTATTCTTTCCATCTTCTTTTGATTCTTCCTGCTGCATTCAATGTTTTTGTAGAATTTTATGGCAGCTTAAGGTTTAAATTTTTTTGTTTGTTTCTTTCAGCTTAGAAAATGCATAGCATG
Organism: Echinops telfairi; assembly: GCF_000313985.2. Classification (NCBI taxonomy): domain Eukaryota; kingdom Metazoa; phylum Chordata; class Mammalia; order Afrosoricida; family Tenrecidae; genus Echinops; species Echinops telfairi. The sequence goes on from NW_022103915.1 coordinate 97,448,108, forward strand.
TCCTTCCCTTTTGTTTTTCTCTGTATATCTCCTTAATCCTGCTTTCCTTTGCCTTCTCACACTCTCCTTTGGATTCTATTTTCCTCCCAGTTTTATTGGCACATAGTCCACATTATACAATTCAATGGTTTAATCATGTCAAGAAGTATTTTACAATCATTATACCAGTCAAGTTCAGAGCATTTTCTTCTTTTTCACACACCCTGCCCCCGTGATTAAATCGCCTTTAAAATGAGTTGTGTAATCACATTCTGTTCAAGTACTCCGCCCCCCTCCCACATTTATTGTTTACTCCTGAAATCCCCTGAGCCTCCCCATCTCCCTCCATCCCTACAAATTCTGCATCAGCTTTTGTCTCTGTGCATCCACTCCTTCTGTGCTTCACAGACTGATGAACCAAACAAACAAGAAAGAACAGAAATGAAATGAGCTGGTAAGGATAAAAAATAGCAATATAGAGATAAACTACCAACAATAAGCAAGAAAGAAAAGACCTCCATCAATATTTTAAAATCCAGAAAAGGAATTTTTGTCATGCAACAAGTAAGAGATCCTTGCACCTAGAACAAATTCAGGTTGGGTCTAGAGGGAGGACAACTGGCAGAGTATATAAAGTTTGATCCAACCTAATCAGGATTACAGTGATCCTGTGTTTGATAGGAAGGCTATTCTACCCTGTGGCTAGAGGGGATCTGCCAGGGCCTTAATATGACTAGATTCTTTGCAGGTGGGTTTTGGGCTCCCACTGTCTTCCTCAGCCTTCTCAAATTGGGTGTTCACAATTTTAGCTCTGATGCCTTTCCCTTCGTACTTGAACTTTGTTGGGTCGTCTTCGCCTCCACCAGCCGGTGTGCTTCTTCCATGTGTGCTTAGTTAGCTACCTCCTCGCTTAGCGGCCCTTTGAGTTCTGTAGTTCAGCTCTTACGTGAATGATTTCTCTCATCCACTTAAGTTATAGCATCTCTTTGGCATCCTTTCTTTTCTCTTCCCTCCTTTTAGCACCCTCCTGCTTTCTTTAGGTGTGATGTCTTAGATGCCATCGCCCGGCTCCGCTCATCCTCGCTTATTTGTGTTTAGTGTGTCAAATCTGTTCTTGAGGCGGACTCGAAATGCAAGCGGGATATTCTCTAAGGATATACTTTGACTCTGATGAACTTGTTTTAATCCATCTCCAGCTTGAACTTGAATCTGTGCAGTAATCGGCCCTTGGCTTTTATTGAGCTTCTGCATCGTCTCACAGATGTGCCCAATGTGACTCCAATGTACATGGATAGTCCCCGCTTAGGTTGTTCACAAGAGATAGTTTACAATCAGTCAGTTGTTGGCAGTTCACAATTCTATCATGCCATCTCCCGTATTTGTATCACCAGGGTCGTAGTTTCCGACTGCTGGTCCTTCTTGTTTCCATCACTAGTAACTCAATGCATCTTGACTGAAAGTTTGATTAGTTTAGATTGTAGAAGTTGGTTGAAATATTCTTAATTTCTTAATCTTTTACATTAGTGGTTGGTGTGTTTGAAGAGTGGTCATACAGTCTTCTTTACAGGCATACAGACACAGCATTGTGATTTTAGATGGATCTTGAGCTGTTTGTTTTGATGCTTAGTGCTCAGTTACGGCTTTCAAGTTGTCATTTCAGGCATGACAGACCATGTGATAATCCAATTCAAATGGGCCCCTACCAGTCCATTTCCGCTCACTAAAACCCTCGGATATCGGTCTTCAAGCTCTCCCTTTCACTTTTGACAGCCTCTAATTGGCCTTGATTCATACCTTTTGTGTTCTGATTATTAAAGGATGTTTGCAACTGTTTCTTTTCGTATTGAGTAATCATGACCCACCCACATGTGGAGTTTCTGAAAGCTTTACTCCATCCGTGACGGTAAGAATGATTCTGCCCCAGTCTTGCCAGTGCCTTTTTTATCGGCATCGTGCAGATGGTGTTCCTGGCTAACCGTGAGGCTGCCACCAGCCACTCTTGTCAGGAGTAGATAGCCACGTCCTTCTTTCCATTCTCTTAGCCTGGGAGCTTGGCTCAAACCTGCTCACTGTGGATGGAATGCCGGTAGTATCGCTTCCGGCATCATAGCAACAAGCAAACCACCAAAGGACAACCAATCGGCAGATGAGTGTTGGTTTTGATACAAACATATTAAATTTTAAAAGCAAAATATACAGAGATCATAAAAATTGACTCTGATGATGATGAAGAATTGGATGATGTTAGCATTTTGTCTATTGCAGTACTAACTTCTCTTTTGGGAGGTTCTGGAAAATTCCTAGGGATGAGGATGGCATTTCTAGTTAGAAAATTAGAGTTGTCTGTGTGGTTTTTTGCTTTGTTTCTCCATATGTTCGATGGAAGCGCAGTACCACTTCCTGTATCTGCCTATTGACTTTGGCAACGGATGCAACTGATTAGTGTAGAAAACTCGAGGGAGCGGGGAGGGAGGGGGAAAATGAGCTGATACCAAGGGCTTAAGTAGAAAGCATATGTTTTGAAAATGGTGATGGCAACACATGTACAAATGTGCTTGTATGTATGCATTGTGGTAAGAGTTGTGCAAGCCCCTAATAAAATGATTTAAAAAGAAAAAAAGAAAACTCAATCTACACGGTGTTGGAGCAGTCACAAAATGGAACATTTGTAGAGGGCATAGCTGAGAATGATAATACTTCAGATGATATACTCCAGCTTCATATCTAGTACTGCTCTTAGTGACAGGCCGGAACTAAAACTAGGCACCAGCATGGCTCACGACAGTTTGAGTGTGTTGTGCGTCAGATACAACCTGTATCGACACTGACACATTAGTGAATTCCGTGTCTCGGTAACTGAAGATTATGCGTTCCACTCTTTCTGTTTTTAGCAAATGATTTTGTGAAGTATTGTAGATGTTACTAACAGGCAAATATATCAGTACCTCTAGCCTTTACACCAGGAGGTAACGACTAGAGGTGTCACATGTTCACAATGATTTTTTAATGGAATTGATCCAATCTTCTCCACAGGAAATGAGGATTATTGCATTAAACAAGAATACCTAGCATGTGAAGATTACAAATTATTCTGGGTGGCACCCAGAAATTCTGCAGAGTTAACCATAATAAAGGTGGGTAACACATTTTGTTATTTCAACAACTTTCTTAATAATGTAGCTCCTATCTAGACACAACTGATTTTTTTTCCTTTTTGAAGCAGCAATTTTGGTCCAAAGGTGCCTTCAGATTCTTTTAATGATCTCTGAGCAAGTCAAGTCAGCAAGTCTTCCAGCGATCAGTCACCACTCTAGGCCAAGATCAGATATCAAAGGAGCGATTATACACATCTTTCAGTTCCTTCAGCCATGCTCAGTAGTGTATCAACTTTTAACTTTCTGAGGTGGACTCTTCTCCGATCTAGTTGTGTTCTTGGCTTCTCATCAACACATTGTCACCTCGAAATTTCCTGTCGCCATTTTCCTAGGGGTTCACTTTAACTGTTTAGATGCACAAATTCCCGCATCTCCTTTTCGTCTGCTTGTTTTCTTTGGGGAAACACATCCTTCAGTAGCTTCCTGAGAAAGAATGCTTCAGAGAAAAAATTTGTTTTAAAGACCTTGCATGCCAGAGAATTCCACATTCTGCATTTTTTCATCTGTGTGATAGTTTGGCTAAAAATTGAATTATAGGTTGACTCTTAGGATTTTTGTTTCATAGTCTTTTGTCACTCTGATCTTTGAACTGTTGTGTGAGACAGTGCTTCCACCTCTCTGAATCGTTGTAGAATCAGCCCTAGAGGCCCCAGTAGTCTGAAACGTCGTAATTGTATGCCTTGGTCGGGGTTAAACATCTGGTGCTCAGCACTCAGTGGCCATATCAATCTGGACGCTCTTAGTTCTGAGAAGTTTTCTGCCCCGAGCCCCAAAATAGATGTTCCCTGTAATGTTCTCATTTCTCTCAGGAATGAGAGAAATTTTATTAGGAGATGGGGGTCTGCTGAGCAAATGCTCCACAATTCTTAACTTTTTCACTTATTCTCCATCTCTGCCCTTTTGCGATAGTTTCTAGAATTTTTTTCTCAATTTTATTATCGTTTTCCTATGATTTCTGTTTCAAGTTTCTAATTTGCATGAACGTGTTCTTATTCTCAGAATGTTTTTTTTAAAAGGGCTTTAAAAAACATTAATCATTTTATTGGGGTCTCTTACAGCTCTGATAACAATCCATAATTCAGTTGTGGTAAGCACACTTGTACATTTTTTTTTCCTTTTTTTTAACACTTGTACATATGTTGCCATCATTATTTCCAAAACATTTTCTTTCTACTTGAGCCCTTAGTATTATCTCCTCTTTTCCCGTCCCCCTACCCTGCCCTCTCATCCATGATCAATTATATATTATTAGTGTTATTTCATATCTTACACTGTCCGTTGTCTCTCTTCACCCACATTTCTATTATTTGTCCCCCTTTTTAGCAGTTTTTATTGGTACTTCATCCACATGTCATACAATTCAGTAATTCAGTCATAGCAAGATTTGTACGATCATCACCACAATCAAATCTAGAACATTTTCTTCTTCCTTGTACTCATAACTGTTCGTGTAATTTTTTTTCAATTTTGGCAAAAATATATAGACAAGCATTCTCTACTTCAGCAATTTCTACATGTATAATTCAATGCCATTGATTAGACTCTTGTTGTACCACTAGTATTGACATCCTTTCCACGTTATTCCACCACCGTTCACATAAACTCAATGCCCCCGAAACAAACCCTCTTCCTCCTTCACCCATGGTCACCACTGGTCAGCTTTGGTTTCCTTTTCTTTTACGTAGTTTTCTCAATATAGTATTTGCAGATTATACGCTTCCGTAGTTAAATGGCTTTTTAAGAGTTGTGTATACACCATCACTCTCAGAATGTTTTATAGGCATTCTGTTCTTAATAAGAGCGTTCTTTAAATCTCTTCAAAGATGAAGTTTTGCAGATGACTCTTTAAACCCCTCTCCCACTAGGTGAGTCTGTCTTTCATAGTCTCTGGCCTGTAGGGTTCCAAACTCGCTGCCATCAGTCAGTTCTGACTCGTGCTGACGGGCAGCTTGGGAAGGCAAGGCCAGAGCCCACACAGAACTGCCTCCCGGGAGGCAGCCTGGGCCTGAGCAGACTTTCTTACTCTCTCCCATGGTCCAGGGTCACACGTGCCCAACCTGTCTGCAGGGGTCACAAGCAGTGCACCCGCCCATTGCCACAGGGTCAGCCCTAGAGGACAGAGTAGAACTGCCCGTGAGTGTGTGAGGCCCTCTTCTTGAGAGAAGTCGAAAACCTCGGCGCTCTCCCATGGAGCCAAGCAAGTTTTACTGACATAAAATTCACTTATCAATAATTCAGTAGTGCACTCATCTTAAGAAGAGTTGTACAGTCATCATCACAGTCAATTGTAGAACATTTTCTTCTTTCTTGTACTCATTGTTATTAGCTCCTCATTTCCCCCCAGGTGCCCCTGCCACACCCCCAAGAATCCAGTTGCTGCCTCTATAGACTTACCTATGCTAGATTTCATATACAGAAGCACATCTCCCCACAGAAAAAAGAAAATGGCACACAATAACAAAGTAAAACAGAAACAGCAGTTGAAAAAGCGGAAAATATGAAAAAGTAGAATAAATTAGAATGGGTCCAAAGGGAGATCAAATGAATAAGGGGTTAAATTTTAACCTAACAGCATCTTTAATAATTCACTTTGCGACTCACTCTCTGTGATAGAAAGGCTAGTCACATCCCTGGCCTAGAAACTGAAGGGGTTCACTCACCAGAGGCTTAATCCATGTGGGGAACCCTGCAAATGGATTTTGGGCATCCACTGTCATTCATAGCCTTCTGCAAACTTGGGTGTTCATAATTTAAGCTCTGATACCATCTTCTCCTTCAGATCTCGGTTTTATTGTTTACATTCCTTGGGTCACACAGGCTGGTGTAGGCCTTCCATGTGGTCTTAGTTGACGCTTTCGTGTATATATATGGCTGCTTGTTTGAAGACAAGCCTTTAAGACCGCAGACACTTCTTTCTGCTAGCCGGGCACCGTCTAGTTTGATCATATATTCAGTGATCTCTTCATGAGGGCGAGCATGCTATAAGAACTAATTGCTCAGACCCTGGGACGATGGCATCTAGTTAAGACTCGCCCGCCCGGAGTGCCTGCTGCCAGACCAGAAAATTGGGATACCAGAAGATGTTCACTGGTACAGATATGAACCGGAAACAGGGAATCCAGGACAGGTGATGCCTTCAGGACCAGTGGTGAGAGTGGTGATACTGGAGGGTGGAGGAAAGGTGGTTCTATATACAACCTCCTTCCTGGGAGAAGGACAACAGAAATGTGGGTGAAGAGAGGGAGATGTCGGACAGCGTAAGACACGACAAAATAATAATGGTTTATAAATGATCAAGGGTTCATGAGGGAGGGGGGATAAAGGAGCTGATACTAAGGGCTTAAGTGGAGAGCCAATGATTTGAGAATGATGAGGGCAATGAATGTACAAATGTGTTTGACACAATGGATGGATGGATGTGATAAGAGTTGTATGAGCTCCCAATGAAATGATTAAAAAAAGAATGAATTGCTCTTAGATTGGGCTAGAATGAAGGATGAGCCCCAAGTTCACTCATGTATCTATGGTTTATGTATGTCTCAGGGTCACTTTAGGGACATCATTCACCATTTCATGATAGAGAGCATTATAAATCACCCCCTGGGGCTTTAGGTAATTTTATCGATAGTGTTACTAATTTAGCTAATGTTAGAGAGTTTAAAATACTGTTGAGAAAAGGAAATTATACAAATATAGGCTGGTGGTAACTGCAATACATGGATTGTTGACTTTACAGATTAAACTCTTCAATGAATGGACATTATTTACACAAACTATGGGGGTGATGATAGGGCAAAACTTTTTGTTAAAATCACTCTTAAAACATTTGCTCTCCACTTAAGCCCTTGATATCAGCTTCTCATTTTTGCCCCTTCTCTCCGCACTCACCCCTCCCTCATGAGCCCTTGATAATTTATAAATTATTATTATTTTGTCACATCTTACACTGTCTGACGTCTCCCTCCCTTCACTTTTCTGTTGTCCGTCCCCCAGGGAGGAGGTTATATGTAGAGCCTTATAATCAGTTCCCCCTTTCTACTCCAACTTCCATCCACCCTCCAGTATTGCCGCTCTCACCACTGGTCCTGAAGGTACCACCTGTCCTGGATTCCCTGTGTTTCCAGTTCCTATCTGTACCAGTGTACATCCTCTGGTCTAGCCAGCCTTGTAAGGTAGAATTAGGATCATGATAGTGGGTGTGCAGGAAGCATTTAGGAACTAGAGGAAGGTTGTATGTTTCATTGCTACCCTGCACCCTGACTGGCTCGTCTCCTCCCGGCGACCCTTCTGTAAGGGGATGTCCCACAAAACAATACTGTGTATTCGCATCAGCAAACCCATGCCTACCAGATTAGTACGTGACATAATGAAGCAAGGAGGAGATTAAAATTGCAAGTATGTGGTGGGCCTGGCACCCTCAACGCAAGAGCTCCAAACCAAAGTCCATCACCGACGGCCACTCTGTAACCTCCTGTGGCGGTGGTCTGCTGATTCTCACACGAGCGAGGTTCAGCCGTAAGTCAAGGACTATAAGTGAGACTGAGGTAGAGTCCAGTTCACTTAACGGGGCTTCCCTATCGAGCCCTGGAGTGGCCTGTGAAGCAGGTTGTGCATCTTAAAAGGATAATCTAAAGTCCCTGTAGTCTATAGCACACAGCTTGGGTCACCAAGGGTTGGATAGGAACTAGGTAATAAGTGTCCAATTAGGAACATCATACCAGGCATATTATCCCCATGTGTCTCTATATAAATATTGTTAAGCCTTTTTTCCAAATGAGAGATTGCCCCTCCCATTTGCCTACCAACAGGAATGTAATTGTCTTCTCCGTGTACTCATTTTTAAACGTGGGATACTAGAAGGCATATCTGAAATTCTCTGTATGCACAGGCCCTGACAGGAGGGAACCACACTGTACTGTAGGGTGATAGCACTTGGACACTGAGCGTTCCACCCTCACTACCTCCAGTACTTGCTACTCAGAAGACTTTCAGTCTCCTGCTGGAGCATATAAGCCTGGCTGCCAGCTTTCCAAAAGCTGAAGGAAGAGGGGAGTTAGTCTGGGAAGAGGTGTGGGGGCAGGCCTGCCTATGATCCTTGGATATATAACTTTTCTGTTGTTTTCCTTAAAATATTGTACTTCATTGGTACCTGGCATTGTCGAGTCCAGAGCCCCTGTTTTATTCTCTAGGAAATAAATGTCTGGCCTTCAGGAATGGGGGAGAGGCGGTTGCTTGCTGGGCTGCCCAGAACGAGAGAGGGAATCTGGGATCTGACTTCCTCGCACACGGTGCTCAGCTGCTCTTGTTTTAGCTCCACCCTCGCCCTTCCTTCCAGCAGTAATTGGTGCGGCCAATTATTTACTTTAGGGAAATGATCTTGTAATTAAAATTTGGTTGCTCCTTAGCTTTCTCCATTGCTAGAATCAGCTTCCCTTGGGCCTTCTAAGTGGATATCATCTCTTGTTATTCTGTTCCCGGCGTCTAGTCTTTTGTTAATATATCCCCTTCATTATGGGTGTGTTCCTTTAAAAACCAACCCTTTATTTTAATTTCTGGTGGATGATCAGAAGGCTCTGGTGGTGGTACAGAGAGCTAGGCACTGAGCCTCTGACCGCAGTATCAATGGTTTGAGCCCACCAGCCACCCTGGAAGAGAGATGAGGCTGTCTGCTTCCATAAAGGTTGAAAGCCTTAGAACCCCAGAGGGACAGTTCACTTTGTCCAACAGGGTCGCTGTGGGTCACAGGCAGCTCAGAGTTTGGGGTTTTCCCAGAAGGCCTGGAGGAAATGTGTTTTTGGTCTTTTAAACATAAGCATAGATTCTCATTACTCTTATTTTTAAAATGTAACATCTTACAGGTAACTTCTCAACCTGTTCCTTGGGACTTTTACATCAGCCTCAAGTTAAAGGAACGTTTACAGGAGGAGTGTGATCATGTATGCAGCTGCTATCAGTATCAGAATGGCTGTATTGTTTGGCACCAATATATAAACTGCTTCACCATTCAGGTTTGTGCTGAAAGCTTATACTTTAAATCCCCGGTAGAAAGATGTGTGCTCCGTTTAGCAAAGGAATTTATTAGAGAATTTCTATAGATCTCCTAGCAATTAGGTTGTACTTGAAAAGCCCCTGTCATTTTCTTCCCTCAAGTTATTTTGACCATGCACCGTTTGGGATTTGTCCTTTGGCATCTTGTCCATTCTTAAACATTCCAGAAATAGAGTGTTGTGCTGTGTTGTCATGAACTAGTCACCTGACCGTGAAAGCCATCAGCTCACGACCACTCTTGTTTTGTCTGGGCTCCTCCCACTGGATGATGATGATTATTTTTAATCTAAATATAATTTTATTCTTTGGTGTGGTCTTTAAAAGCTTTTACTGTAAACTTTGGTAGTGATGTGGAGTGAGAATTGATGGAAGTGAATTTGCAGAGCATGTGTCATGGGCCAGGCCCAGCCTTGGTACACTTCAGGCCCTCTCTCAGGGGGTCCGGGGACCCAGCCTTAGGGAGGGAGGGGTCGTGAAGAGGAGCACAGAGTGGCCGTGAGGACGGGTTGTGCAGGGCAGAGTAGTGCAGGAGCCTGTGTTTCCTGCGGAGTTTCGTGCGGAGCATGCATACTAGATGTTTATATGAACAGGTTTTGGCTTGTCTTCCACTCAGTCTGAGGAATAGCGAGCCTCCTCCTGTCGTTCTCTTTCCAGGATCTTCTCCAGCAGAGTGAATTTATGACCCATGAAGTGACAGTGTTGATTATTTATGACCTCTTGGCGACCGTGGAGAAACTGCACAAAGCGGAAATAGTCCATGGTGACTTGAGTCCAAGGAGCCTGATTCTCAGAAACAGGTTGGTTCATTTCAGCTCTGAGTTTTCTGGCAGCTCTGCGGACAATGGATAGCTTTCTTTTACTACGTTTCTTAGTAAATAGTATCTTAAGACAGGATTTGCTACCTAACAGTCAATAGTGATTGGGGCTAGTTTAAAATAATTCAAAGGAAAAAAATACATTGAGAAAAACATTGATTCAGATGGAAGAATGAGCCGCTCTTAAGCACTGGGATGAGGAGCCTGGTGGCCAAGTCGCTCTGCATCGCATGGGGCTGTGATGTGCAAGGTCCGCAGTTCTGAACCACCAGCCGCTCCCAGAGAAAAACGGGGCTTTCTACTCCGGTGAAGAAGTCCAGTCTCAGAAACCCACAGGGCCAGTGCTGCCCTGTTTTGTAGCGTCGCCATGAGTCCGCATCCACCCAACGGAAGTGAGTTTAAGTGTTAGGAAGAGTCTTAATCCAGGAGAGAGTGACATTTCTTTGACGAGTATGGTGTAGCCTGTCCAGCCCTGTGAGTTGGGCCAGTGCACATGGAGCCAGGAGGCCAGCCGAACTCAAGCCTGTTCAGTTTCTTGTGCTTGGTGAGGTGATCGCTGGCAGAAGGGGGTGAAACCAGAGTGGGGCGAGACAAACTGCCGCCAGAGAAGGGTTTCACATGCGAGGAAGCCCAGGCTGACGTCCAGGTCAAGAGCCCACAGGACAGGAAAGGTGAAGGGTGACAATGTTGAGGACTACTCAAGGCAAAAGCGACCCATGTGTTAGCTTCTGTGCAAAGGGCTAGAGGAGCAGCACACCTTTCTTGTGAGCGGGTCTCGTGAGACTTAAGCTTCGTGTCTTAAGGAAACCCTTAGAATGTCCCCTGAATTCACTGACATTCAACATAGTGTAAGTAGAATAACTTTATCTTTAATCTGAAGAGGAAACTGAATTAGACTCCGACTTACAGTTGATAAAGAATGTAAAAGAACCCCATGAATGTATTTCTGCATCTGTACCAAAATGGGAATTCTTACCCATTTTCTTTGGGTAGCAGGACCCTTAAGGTTTCCCCAGCCGTCTCTCCTTTCCCAGGCAAAGTTTCTTTCTTTGTCTAGGTCCACTGCATGCATTTTAGATTCGTATTCCCACCCGCACCACATCCTTTAACTGCCCGGGACGCTCCCCGGCCATGGGGACCGCCTTCTCCCAGGTGTTTGAAACGGGAGAACCTCTGGGGTAGTGGTCATTCTCTTCACCGTTATTCTACCACACTGGCGATCTGAAGGGAGTTCTCAACGTATCCCCCGAGGAAGTCAAGATCCCCTTTGGGACTGGGTGCTGGCCTTTGCTTCCACTGCCGGAATGCTGGAAAACCGCAGTGCCCTGCACCCTGCCAGCACTTCCCACACAGACCGGAGAGTTCACATTGATGCACGAGAAATTAGAACCACTTCTTTTCTACATTTCATTCGTGTTGTTGATTTTGAGTTGTTGATTAAGTGGAATATCTTACCTCTAGTGAATTAATGGCTAATTAGATGGCTAAGAGACTTTCCAAGGTATTATTAACCTAAAAAACATTTTTCCTACTTTTCCTAAGTTTTAAAAATATGTGAGAATTATAGTTTTCTGATGGCCAAAAAAAGTTGAATCTTGTGACAAGGAAAATGGGAGCAATTGTCAATTTTAAAGTAAAACACATCATTCTGTATTGTGAGATTTATGACTAGAATTTCAAAATCTGTTTTGGGGTAAAGGCTCCAGCATGAATGTAAATTAGTGATTTGAGAGATAAGATTTATAAAAGCAGAGGAAAAAGGATGCATGAAAACCATTCTTTTCTGTCAGATAAATACCTCTTAATTAAGAATGGTAGCTTTATTGCATGGAATAGGTAAACCCAAGAAAAATGCAATTAATTGGTAATAAATCAGTGTTACAAAGTTTTTTTTTAAAGATATAGACGTTAAGATTACAAATAATTTAAGAATAAGATGGACTTTGGGGTTAGCATCATAACACACCCTCCGTCATTGCGCTTGTCCCGGCTCCTGGCGAGCATGTAGGGCAGAGTAGAACTGCCCCTTTGGGGTTCCCAGGTTGTCCCTCTGATCCCCACAGGGGACCCACTACTCAGCTAGGCCTCCTATTGGCGTCACAGAAACCCGACCTTTTACAGTAGAAAGCCCAAACCAGAACCAAGCTCAAGGCCATTGAGTCAGTGCTGACTCAGAGCGGCCCTGTGGGTGCCCAAGACTGTTACTGCGTGTGGACGTAGGAAGTCCAGTCTTTCTCCCTACCAAATGACAGCCTTGTAATATTCTCAGTTAAACTTTAGAAAGGCTTTAAATGATGCTTGGTAAATCTAATCTTAAAAAAGTAAAGTCTGTGACACGTAGGAGTGTCCTTTCTCCATCATAATTCTCATTGGTGCATAAATTCCTGCTGGATGGATGGACATCTGTGGTCCAGGGCAGAGAACTTCACTCTACTCCCAGTTCTTGCTCTGTAGAGTCTGGGATTTGATCAGTGCTCTGCAGTAGGTGTGCACTATGGTATCTGTCATTTGGCCTTACTGCTTGGGTAGTACGCACAGCCTCAGCTGCTACAGGTGCATTTCCATCACTGGCCACTGGAGGGAGCTGTTGGCATAGCTAAGACACACCTGCAGTTCCCTTTCTTTCTCTCTTTGAAAGACCAGCTATGCAGCTTCTTTTCATGGCCTATTTTTATTACCTCTTTCTCTGACATCTGGGCTCAGAATCCACGATCCCTATGATTTTAAGAAGAAGAACCAAGCTCTGAAGATACTGGACTTCTCCTACAGTGTGGACCTTCGGGTTCAGCTGGACGTTTACCCCCTCAGTGGCTTTCGGACTGTACAAATCCTGGAAGGACAAAAGATCCTGGCTAACTGTTCTTCTCCCTACCAGGTAAGTGTCAAAAGCTTGGGCAAATATGGAGAGGGTTTAAGGTCTGCCTCGTGTCCACAAGCTGTGACCGCTAGTGTTTCCTGGGACTGTCTTGCCGCCTTGAATGGGTGACCTAGTTTTCACATTTCACCAAGCCAAGCAAAATTTACCATTTTCATGTCACAGCCCCAAAGAATATGCGCATACATGTGCAAATAGGCGACTAAGAAACCGTTTCTACCATTTACCATCCATGTGATCTTTTATAGTCATTTTCTGTCATGTTCTCTATCAAATAAGGACAGGTTCTCTACCGTGTGTGCATCGGAATGTTGTGAGCCTTCCATGAAATAATGTGTCAAGTGTGTGGTACAGTGGATTTTATGCAAAGACTCTCTCTGACTCAGCTCTGGACATAAAGGACATTTGCTGTTGGATGATGTTGCATGAACCCAAATTAGTCATGTGGACCATGTTCAGAGCACAGCTGGGGCCCATTGCAAATTCAATAGCTCTATACATTTGAATTTGGTACTCCAGATGTTTTGTCATCTTTTGTTCTTCAAGATAACCACACACACACACACACACACACACACACACACACACACAAGATAATCCCTCGAGTTATCTCTTCATCACCTCTTTGCAGGAACTTCTCCCTCTACTATCAGGGAAGGAACCATCTATAAAATGTATGTCATAAAATAAACTTCGTTAATTTACGCACTGTGCCTTTCGACTGCCTGCATAGATGGGCTGCCAGGAGAATAGCAGAGGATTCCTTGAGTTGATGGTGCTTTTTGTGATTTCAGGTAGACCTGTTTGGTATAGCAGATTTAGCACACTTACTATTGTTCAAGGAACACCTACAGGTCTTCTGGGATGGGTCCCTCTGGAAACTTAGCCAAAATATTTCTGAGTAAGTATTGGTGACTTCAGGGCGTTGCCTTTCCAAACAAAGCTCTTGCGCGGTGCTTCCTCTGCTTTGGTAGTCTTGATTTTCTTGACCCAGTGCCAGTGGACCCTCATCAGAGTAAAGGGCGGAAGTGCTAGTTAGAGATAGGACTCGGACTTCAGACATCATTCTGCACACAGGTGTTTCACAGAGGCTGCAATTAGCGTATACCAGAGAAGTCTCTCCATTTCAAAGTATTATATAGAAACACTTTGTGAGAATTTTTTTTACCCAGGGGCATTAGTAGTAGTAGTAGTTATTGTTATCAAAACTTAATAAGCACCTCTTGAAGGAAGTTAAAAATTTAAATTATATACTAACTTTAGACTACATATTTAGTAAATACATAGACCCAAATGGGAGAAAGATGAGCCTTTCTACTCCTGTAAAGATTTACAACCTAAACCTACAGGGGCAGTCCAGCATGTCCTATAGAGTTATTCTGAGTTTACCGTTTTTTAGTTTTAGTTTTAGACCCAAAGCATCAGAGAATCGGAGCTCTTTGGTGAAAGAGTAAATGATCTCTTACTAAGAGCTGTTTGATCTCAGACCCTTAGTGCTCCCTCAAGCCTACTCACAGATTTATTAAATAGCTCTGTGCTCCACTTTAGCATGTCATAGTTAATGTAACCTCCCGACAGAAGTTGCCAATGCCTCACTTATTTGTAAAGTCTTTGGATTTTATAAACACGTCTGTGTTGAAGATTTAATACCCCCTCCCTCCTCTTTTGTGTGCTCTCCCAACAATTTGTCTTTCAAATACTTTAAAAGTACACCTGAACACTGATGGAAGACATACATGGTTGATTCAAGGGTCTCTAGTGGGGTCACATGGGGTTTCCTAACTGCTCTGCCTCTGTAACAGACATTTCTTTGATAAAAATAAGGTACGACTATCATAGATGTAAGTGGTAGTTAACTTTAGTCAAGCCTAGGATTCTCAGGACCATGAAGCTAATAAACTAGTGGGCCAGGGTTGTGTTCTCTCTAATGGCCTAAGTAAGTACTGGGAAATCGGAGGGGAGGAGACACAGTCCCGTAGATGCCGGCAAGAGAGTTGGCTCCCTTCACATGCCTGCAGCGGCTCTTTTCCCACTCGCCTCTTGCTTGTAGCCCCTCCAGGGGCTTCCAAAGGACTCTGTGCATAATACCTACCCGTAGAGGTCTGGGCGTGAGTAGAAATCATCGTGGGGCATAAAGGTAGTACACGCAGAATTCTAAACGTTGATGTGCCTAATCTTGATGGAGATGGTTTTATGTTCTTAGGCTAAAAGACGGTGAACTGTGGAATAAATTCTTTGTGCGGATTCTGAATGCTGGTGATGAGCCCACCATGTCTGTTCTAAGGGAGCTTGCGGCCGACATGAATGGGGTGTTCGATAGCACTTTCGAGAGCCAGCTGAACAAAGCCTTGTGGAAGTTGGGGAAGTCGATCAGCCCTGGACTTCCTCAGGGGTCTGCCTAAGCAAGTGGACATGCTGTGGGACCCCAGAGCTGTGTATATTGTCCATTCCTTTAGGACACCGGTTAGATGCACTGCCCACACCTCTCAACTCTTGGTAGGGGGGGTGTTTTTTTACACAGTGTACCTGCCCTGGGTCTGACGTAACTTTAACCACAACTGTCCCTGTTTTCCCAGCTCCACCCCGTCCTTGAACACATCTGTCTCCATCTCCACCCCTCGTCTGTCTCGTGCTCTGTGCTCTGTGCCCATGGGATCACCGTGTGTTTTGTAAATAATAAAATCGTAGTTAAATTGGTGTTGCCAACATTTCATCTCTGGTTTGTACACTAAAATAATGCGTGATTGTGCAGAGAAGGTGTTTTTGCATCTAAATACACACGATGGGAGTGAGCGGCCCTCAGCCCAGGGAGCCACCACCTTTCACATTGACGCCTAGGTTGTTAGCCACCCATCGCCCAGACTCGGAGGTACTGGGATAGGGTTGAGACCAGGCAGACTAGCTGACCTTGCCTTTAGGTGTTCCTGCCTTCCCAGAAAGTGGTCTAGGTTAGAAAGGAGATAAATGGTTTGTACAAGGCCAAAATGTTTCAGCGTCCAGTAGCCCACTATTTATGTACTTCGTAGCTTCCTGTTTTCACTTCCATCCGCCAGGCCCTTGCTCTCTGTGTGGCCTCGTGGTGCTGCTGGAAGTGGGTCCCTTGGTCAGGCATGTGGTAGTTAGAAAGAAATGGGAAGATTTGAAACAGCGTCTGCAGCTTTTCTATCTCGGGCAGAGAGCAGGCTTGGAGTGGACAGCGGCCAGCAAGGATGGGGAAGGGGTTTTGCTGTTGGGAAGGCTTGAGACAGACAGAGGGATGGAATAAGGGCGGAAGTGTGAAGCTCGGGGTGATGTGGGTGTGTGTGACGATGGTCTGGGTGAAGTTCCGGGCACTCACGCCGCGGGGTGAGCTACACGAGCTGGTCTGGGGAGGAAGTGGCAGGGATGAACCACCCCTGCGTGGTGATGCTCTGGGCCTCCATGCTGACATCGCGGGCTTCGAGCTAGTGGTCGCTGTTGCTGCTCGAAGACCGGGAAGCAGAAACCTGCCTCCACGAGCCGGGTTTGCGCCAGTGTAGGTGAAGTGCATAAATAGACCCGTGCAAAGCTCTTTGTCTGTCTGTGTATCTTTTATGTAATCAAGCCCTTCCGCAAGGGGCTCAAACTGGACTTTAAAAGATAATGGCATTGCCCGTGAACCTTTGGAAGCTCTCGCCCTCCTCGTGCCTCTCTCCCTTCTCAGGAAAGGCCTCGCTCTGCAGCTGGGCAGTACATGTAACTTCAACCCAGGCTTAGCTCTCCCGGCTAGTGACTTCTTCAGACTCTTGTTTTTGTTTGCAGACTGCACTTGTGACAGGAAGACTGACAGAGCACTCCCGTGTGGCTAGAGCTGCTTTAGAAAGCACGCTGGTAGAGGAGGCGCCATTGTTTGGTCACATACCGCCACCCCACCGCTGCCAAGCTCCGCTGGAGAGAGGAGAAAGCAGTATCTGGCCACCTAGAATCGATGCTCTATCGGTTTCCCCTGAAGTCCAAATCACAGCCGGGCACATCCCCATGTCCTTTCTGCTCTCTGCCTGCCTGCCTTGGAAGAAGGTACACTTAAGACCACCCCCTCAGGCGCGAGTGGGGCAGACACGCCAGCACACAGTGGAAGACAGGGAAGTGTCGCCTCTGATTTAAAGCACCGTGACAGCCGCGTCCGGGGACTGCTGGACAGCGGTGTAAGGAACCTTCCACCTGACCAGCGCCAGACCTGAATCCGCAAATGAAAAGCCATTGCTACTGCGGTACAACTGCAGGCTCTGGCTGGACTGTTAGAAGCCTTCCAGAGGATTAGCATCATAACTCTTCCTGATGTCTTTAAGCTGACGCCCGTAGGCAAAGACAGTAAAGGAAGAGCTGCTCTTATATGTGAAAGTGAGGAATTTCCCCAACTGCACTCATTTTTTTTAACATGCCAAAACTTCTAAGCTGGCTCCTAAAAGTTAGACTTCCCTAGTGAAATCTAGTGTTTTGTTTTAATATGGCAAAGTTCATCCTTGATAGGGCATTTGGTTCCCCCAAAGTAAGAAGCTGACTGAAAGGGTAAAGGTGGCGTCAAAATCAGTACTCAAAAAAGGTAGACTCATCGGGACCAGGTCTGGAGACGACCGGCTGGTGTGTGCCCTGATCACCAGTGCCGCACCGGGACCACTGCTCCGCCCTCAGACTGCTGCCGTAAGCACTGAAGGACGTGCACGGCCAGCAACAAATACACGCATCGACTCACACCTGCGTTATCTCATAGCTACGTCTACGCTTCCCCCATCTGCCTCCAGCCATATCCTGTCGCTGCTGTCCCTAGCCCTCCAGTGGTGCAAAAGCCAAGACTACCACGGCCTGGTGGTGGTAAGTGCCAACGTGTGGGTCTCAACTCACAGCTGCCCCTGGTGACAGCACAGAACTGTCCAGAAGGAACCCGACGTGAGAATCTTCACAGTAGCAGCAGCTCTTTTCTCTGCATCGTGTGGATTGCAGCGTGCCAACCTTTTGGTTAGCAGTTAAGCACTAGGCCATTGTGACAACTGGGTTCTGTTGCTGTGGCCTACAACCACACACACACACACACACACACACACACACACACACGAGGGCTGCCTTTTTCTCTGCTGCCACTTCCCAGATCTCCAACCTCCACCGTCTCCGAGTGTACAGAGGAGCACCTCCAGCCTGGCGGGGTCCTGGTCATACG
Source organism: Echinops telfairi (assembly GCF_000313985.2). Classification (NCBI taxonomy): domain Eukaryota; kingdom Metazoa; phylum Chordata; class Mammalia; order Afrosoricida; family Tenrecidae; genus Echinops; species Echinops telfairi. The sequence continues at coordinate 97,466,153 of NW_022103915.1, forward strand.
TTGGGCTGCTCTCAAGGCCAGCCATTTGAAACCACCAGCCACTCCGCGGGAGAGAAGACAAGGCCTTCTACTCCTGTCAAGAGTCAGTCTTGGAAACTCACGGGGGCAGTTCTGCCTGACCTCGGGGCTCACTACGAGTCGAGTCGGCATCCACTCAGTGGCAGCAGGTTGTGGTGGCGGCTC
>NW_022103915.1:97466996-97471046 GCF_000313985.2 Echinops telfairi
CTCTCTTATAAATGAGTTTCTGTGGATTTGTTTCTGTAAAGTACCCAGACTTTAACAAAGACCTCCTCCTTCAACACTGTCCAGCTTTCTGTCTGTTGGTTCTGTCTCCCACCACGGGAGCTTGAGCTCCGTACACACAGGGATTTGCTGGGACCTAGAATCGTGCCTGGGAGAAGAAAACGGGTGATTTCTTCTAACGTATGAAGAACGCCTCAAAATAAAAGTGCAAACCAATCGTAACAGGCAACCAAGACACACAGTCCATGAAAGAAAATGATTGCAATGGCCAGTCTCCGCGAGAAGACGCTCCGCAACCTTCCTAATTTAAATTAAATTCACAGTAAACCCGAAGTGCTCATCATTCACATCGTGAACAGTTGGAAATTGTTGGAGGGAGAGAGAGAGAGAGTGCAAGGGGAAAGGCACTCCGCCATCGGATGGAGTGCAGATTGGTGCATTATCATAGGGCAATTTAGCCATACTTATTAAATTTAAACATACCCTTTGAGAGATTTCCTAAACATATCCTATAGAAGCATTGGCACAGGTGCTCGTAGGTAAAGCGCTCTTTATAACTGCTGTCTTCCCTACTTGCAAGGCTCATTAGTCTCGAAAGGGATAATCAATATGGCAAAGCCTTGGGAAACAGGAGGCCTGAGCTCATCCTCAGCAGAGGGGATGTGAAGCCAGGGCTGCAGGGGCTGGGGGCGGAGCGGGCCTGGCCAGTAGATGTGGGGCCTGCCTCACAGGTGGCAGAACCTGAGACCAGCTCTGGTTGAGGGTTGAAGAAAAGCTGGCTGGAGGGGAACTGAAACGATTGCTCTTGGCTGGACACAGGCTAAGGAGGAGCAAGGACAGGACAAAGGCTTGTACCAACCTATGTTCCTGAACATTTTGAACTTTCTGACCATGTGTATTTCTTAAAATATATATATTTATAAGAACAGTGTAAGATATGAAATAATAACTATATAATTGATCAAGGAAGCGTGGGGGGGGGGGGAGAGGAGCTTGTACAAAGGGCTCAAGTAGAAAGAAAATGTTTTGGAAATGATGATGGCAACGTACGTACAAACATGCTTGATACAACTGATGTGTGGACTGTTTTAAGCGGTTCTAAATCTGTGGGTCGCGACCCCTTTGGGGGTCAAACGACCCTTTCACAGGAGTCACCCATTTCATAACAGTAGCCAAATGACGGTTATGAAGTAGCAACAAAAATAATTTTATGGTTGGGGGGGCGGGGTCACCACAACACGAGGAACCTGTATTAAAGGGTCTTGGCATTAGGAGGGTTGAGAACCACTGTTATAAGAGCTGTAAGACCCCAATAAAATGATTTAAATATATATATATATACACACACACACACACACGAGAAACTTGTACCCAATTCACTAAACACACACAAGGTTTCAAAAAGTTCATGGGAAAAACCCATCTTTGAATTCCATTTTTCCATGAGCTTTTTGAAGCCCCCTCCTACCTACTGGGAGAATCTAGGCCAAGAAGCGATCTGTGCGCATGCCATCTTCCCTGCGTTCCCTTATGGAAACAGTGCCTTATGAATGTGTGGGTTGGTTGGTTCTGCTTGGGAATTTAGAAAGCTTTGTCATCCGTGCACCGGCCAGGTGGTTCTGGGGTAAGCGGATAGACTCCTCACAAGCACCTCTCCAGGCTTCTGCTTGGGGCCCTCTGAGGGTTCACGTGTTCCTCCATGTTCGGTAATGTTCCTATCAGAGAGACAAGACTGAATGATATCAAATTGAACTTTTTTTCAAAATAAAATCGTTTTTGTGACTTTTTTCTAAAACCTTGGGTTTTCACAAATTGACCTGTAATTAAGAAAAGAGCAAATGGCAAAGTTGAGATAAACTGTTTGAAGTATACTCTTTCCCCCATCAAAGCACTTTCAATAATCTCGCTCCAGTGTGCACAGGGGTAGATACGAGCTCACAACACAGGCAACCCTGGAGCAGGAATGGGAATAGCCATGCCAGATGGATAGGAAAAAGGGGGGAGCGGAGGGCGAAGAAGGGGGAGCCACACACACCCCCTCCAGGGGGAAGAACAACAAAAACTTTGGGGGAAAGGAGACAGTGGTCAGTGTGAGATGTGAAAATAATCATTTTTATCTATCAAGGGGTCACCAGGGTGGTGGGGGGGAGAGGAGCTGATACCAGGGGCTCAATCGAAAGTAATTATCCAGAAAGGAATGATGGCCACATATGTACAAATATGCCTGATACAATTGATGTATGGATTGTAGTAAGCATTGTAAGAGCCCTCAATAAAATTATCAATAATAATAGTCTTGCTCCTCAGAGACTCGGGCGGCAGATTTTGAGGTGCTTGGCAGTAATAGTTTCAGTTCAGATGGGCCTTCTCACGAAGAATAGTGGTCACTCACTCAACGGTTGCTTTTTACCGTCCCCCGTGAGCACGGAACTCTGTCTGTTTTAGGCACTCCCAGAGATTAGCATATAGTACTCCGAACAATAGGCACCGAGCTGCAGTATTGGAAAAGAGCAGCTCTTGGTTGGAAAACAAGTTCTGTAGGAGCTGCGGCGACATGGTGGTGTCAGGGACGGGGTGGGAATCAAGCCCAGGCTCCGATGGGTCTAGAACCCTAAGCTCACATTCTCTACGGTGTCACCTGATACACGTTTCTTTAACCCTCTGTTGTCATTGACTGCTGACTCCAAATTAAATGTTAATGTCACAGGGGTGTTTATTCATCAAAATGTGTACTTTACTTCCTTTCCCGTGAGTGTGGGACTCAACCTTACATCCCAGTCAACGTATGCTGCAGAGTAGTCAAATCCGACTGTCCCGTCATACGTTCTGTCTGATGGCTTCTGTCCTACCAAGGGCAAAGCAAGGATAAAACAAATGCCCTCCAAAAGAGATGAACAAAAAGATGGGTATGCATGTTGGCATTCACATCCGAAACAGAATTGAAGAAGAGATCTGGTAGCTCTAGAATAACGTGATCAAAACCAGAGGAGGTCACGGGCGAAGCTCAGGGGGAGTGTGTGTGGGGGTCACTGTCGGGAGTGCCCAGGAACCAAGGGGGGACAGAGTGCAGAGCTGGCAGCTGGGCTGAGCAGACACATACGTCCCCACCATTATCAAGTGGGGCCTTCCATGTCCAGTGCTGCAACCAGACAGGCATGTCCGATGTCCTAGCACATAAGCCAGGGATTGAGTTGCTGTGGGGGTGGGGGGGTGGGCAGTGACGGCAGCCCCGTACCATTCCTTGCTCATTCATAGGGTTAGTTGCCCCGGACTTGTGTATACCTCACCTCTCCAACACGGAGGAGTTCTTTGGGAACAAGAGCTGTTGTCTCTTCATACCCTCCTCACACAGCCAGGATGCGCCTGAGAAGCAATGAAAGGGCGACTTTGTCTCACATCCTTTGGACATGGGCAGCATGCTTGGTAAAGCGGAGGGGCGGCGAGAAAAGAGGAGGACCCTCGGCAAGACAGACAGCCACAGTGGCTGCAGCAGTGGGTTCAAACACGACTGGAATTGCAGGAGGGCGCAGGGCAGGGCGTGGTTTTGTTCTGTCGGGCGGGCTCCTAGGCTCTCTGAGTCAAACCAAACTACAGTGATAAAAACATTATAGAGGGGCCTTGACTTCCCAGACCTGTTAGCACCTTCTTGGTGGTACAGTGCCCCTCCCTGCCGAGGGCGCCGCGCGGCTGGAGGAATGCGGCCTCTGGATCCCTTGCTCTTAGCTCTGTGGCACCGGACAAGCCACTTAACCTCTCGGGGCCTGTGTCCTTTACAAAAACACGCGGATGCAAGAGCTCGCCCCAGAGTCCTGAAGACTCGCGCCTTTAGCACAGATACTGTGGAAGCGTATATGGATTTCCTTCTGACGACGTCGTCGTCGAATGCTTCCGAGGTTCGCTGGCAATGTCTCAGAGAGATTAAGATCTCAGCCAGTGGCTGAAGACTTCCTTTGGACTTCATTCACTGCATGCGGTGTCTAAACCTATAATAGACCCAAGGTCAGTGCAAGACACAGTATCGTTGTTTTCATC
>NW_022103915.1:97471840-97480269 GCF_000313985.2 Echinops telfairi
GCTCCCCCCTCCCTCATGAGCCCTTGATAGTTTATAAATTGGTATTTTGTCATATCTTGCCCTGTCCGACGTCTCCCTTCACCCACTTTTCGGTTGTCCGGCCCGTTGGGGTCATTGTACTAGCAATTCACGCCGCCGACAAGACCGAAGAGAGTCACTCCTGTCTTTTCTGCCTCGCCCACTTCCATCTCCGTGTGTCCGTGGGCTATGCGCATGAAAGCAGCAGTCAGAAGCCACAGCCCAGGGACCCAGTCTGACAGGCGTGCGATTTTGTGGTTCCTGTGTGGCCCACGAAACCTGAAATGCTCGCTATCTGACCGTCTCCGCAGAAAACATTCACAGACGCTGCATGAAACCGCGCCATGAAGAACCCAGAAGCCGCCTTCAGTCCACAGTTGCCCCGGCCTTACGATGCCTGCCCGAGGCACAGGGAAGCCTGGCCACGGCCCGCCCTCCTGCCTGCCTGCAGAGAGTGGCTGGTCCGAGCTGGCCTGGGTTTCATTTGGGGATTTAATTCCTTAATCTGCTTCTCGTCGGCAGCATGACCAACACCCTTCCAGAGAAAAGCACCTTTTCTCTTTGCCTCCTTACAACTCCAGATCTCATGCACTTGGCCAGAGAGGACGAAGGGATTGGGAGGGCCAAGCCCTAGAGGGAAGCTAGCTTCTAGCGGGAGGTGGGTAGGGAGGCTGTCAGGATGCCCGGGAGCCTTGCGGGAGGGTGACGGGGCTTCCCCCACCACGTCCTTAGTGTGGGCAGCAGCGATGTCTGGGCTAAGGTGCTGCTTTCAACCCCATGGCTTCGGTCCAGCGAAAGAGGGTCTGTTTGGGGGTGTTTGTTTGTTTTTCCCCCCCGCAAAAATTGGTTTCATCTAACAAGATAAACGTATAGCTCAGCAACTGGAAACAGAGGCATAAACAGAGGGAGAAAGAGGAGGCTATCTGCTCCCACAGAGAGTTACAGGCTCAGGAGCCCGAGGCAGTGCTGCCCTGTCCTACAGGGTCGCTGGGAGTCCAAATCCACTGGATGGCAGCGCGTTGAGGCACAAATCCCGTTTTGCTGCTTCCCAGCTGCGTGCCAGGGCAAAGCCAATCTACCTTCACGCCCTATCTGCAAATGGGGACTGATGGCTGTTCTGAGTTTAGCACATCCCCGCACGGTGAAGGTGCGACTTCCTCGTCCGGGAACAGTCAGAGGACCCCACGCTCCCCCAGCACCCAGCCCAGAGCCAGGCTGCTCTGCTTGGAGCCCAGAGAAGCTGGCTTGGATCCCAGCTGAAATGCCTGACATTCTTCCCTTTCCCTCTTTGTTGAAACACATTCATTGCCCCCTCCAGGGCAACCAATAATCTCTTGGAATGTGGCAGAGACGATCAGCCAATAAATATCAATGAAGCTCAACTCTGAAGGTTGTAAAGAAAGGCAAGGCATGCTCACTCGCTCCCTTCAGGGAGTTTAGAATCCAGTAAGGGAAACAGGATCTAGCAAGTGGAAAGTGACACGCGTATGAGAGAGACAAGTCCAACACAGGCCCCAACACAAACCATGACCAGCAGCCCAAGGAGGGGAGCAACGACAAGACAGATCGTCTTCAACGAACCACAGGGCTTCTGCCTCCACCATTCCTTCCTAAGTCGGTTCTGACATGAGTCAAATGCCCACATGCAGATGTATAGAGACCTGGTGGCATAATTAATGGGTTACACATTGGGCTGCTGAGCGCAAGGTGAGCAGTTCGAGTCCACCCGCCGCTCTGCAGGAGACGGATGAGGCTTTCTACTCCTGAAGCGTTACAGTCTCAGAAACCCACAGGGGAAGCTCTACCCTGCCCCATAGGGTTGCTATGCGTCAGAACTGACTTGATGGCAGTGAGTTTTATATTTATGTATATATATGTTTATATATACTCTTTATTATCAGTAGACTTTAAAATCCCATCTTTATTTGTCTTGGGGGGCTGGAGACATTATATATAAACTTACAGGCAATTTTGAATACATACTAAAACAAAAATCCACAAATCAAACAGTCACAAGTGCAGTTGGTCATAACGTAAATACGTCATAAGTCAGGGACTACCTGTATATGTAGCCGCATCCTCAGAGGAGAACAGAGCCAGCTTGAACTGGGGTGTCCCATAAACCACCGGGGAGTTGCAGAGCGGGGAGCTGGCTTGTATCAAGCAGTCTCCAGCTGCAAGAACAAGCCACGCATCGAGTGTGAGGGGACCTGCCACCTCCCCTAACAAGCCTGGCACTCAGCAGTTTGTGAGACCCCCACCTGTTCCCGCCTTCCTCTTCCGCAACCTTCAGCATGTTGGCTTGTGCCCAGAGAAACCGAGCTTCTTCCAGCAAGGAAAAAGGAAGATGAGACGGACTTGGAAATGCAACCAACCTTGCCTCCTGCCACGCACATGTACGTGGGGCTTTCCAAAAGCCTGTGGAAAGATGGAATTCGAAGAAGAAGATCCAAACTTTCCATAACTCTTTGAAACCTCCTCTGAAAGTCCTCTGTAGTATTAAATTAAAAAATAAGGAGCTGGGGAGGTGGGGGGACCAGCCCCCATCCACTGCTACTCCTACGAGTTCAGTAATACTACTTCTGGGTTCAGTAATGCACAATTGTACAGTTGAGATATATAAATATTATATTAAAGTCATCGAGAGCATGAGAGATAATACAATAATACAGTCAGACATATTACATGTTAACATTGCTCACCTCCGCCCCGCTTGGTGGTCCTCGTGGGGGGAACCCGGCTGCCAGAGCAGGAGCCGCCTCCCTCGCGGGAGCTGCCCTCTCATCCACCGCCCTCTTGGGAGCAGCCCTCCTTCCTCAGCCGCCCTCGGCCAGCCACCCTCAGCCAGCCACCTCTTGGGAGCCGCCTCTCTTGGGAAGCAGCTCTCCTTATTTATTGCTAACCACGTATCATATTACTTTAGGGGGATACATCACAGCATCATGCATCACAGGGAGGGGCAATACAACTCATCCCTGAACAGGTTTGACCATTCTGGTGTCTCATACAATAAAGCAGGCAATTACTATCCTGGGAGGCATGCAAGCCCCCTGATAGCAGATAGCAACCTATTTCATAGAGAGGGGTTGTAACACAGGCAATACAAGCAATAGGAGGGGGATGACCTAGGGGTGAATGTGCAATAGTAAAAGGAGGGAATAGGGGGGCATGAGTGGTAAGATAGTAACCTAAACTTAGTCATCTTAGAGTGGTCCCGGGCTTGCCTATAGGCACTGCTTCAAGGGAACAATAACTGAAAGGAATGGGCCCTATTTGGGGTGAGTCAGTCTGGCCTCTCTAGATGGCTGATGTTAGGGAGAATAACCTCTGACCCACTTTCGCTGCCTAGTGAACAATTATTCTCAAGCTAAGTTTGGCATATATTTTGGGGAGACAACTTAAGGAGAAATCCCTCTGTTCCTCACAGTCCTCGACATTAATAATAATAATACTGGAAGAATTCAATAGGTAGAGGCAATTGCTTACTGGAATCTCAAACCGCCGGGGTTCAAAACCCTATACTGTCACTTAGTGGCCTGAGCAAGTCAGCTAAGCTCGCCTTGGTCTCCTCGCCTCTGAAATGTGGTCACAGTTCCTACCTAGACCTAAGTCTCATGAGAACAGGGAGTTGTTGGTTGAGTTATCTCCAGCACAGGGCATCCACCTAGTTGGTACTCAGTATTTGTTGAATGGGCCCTGATGGTGTAGTGGTTATGCGTTGGGCTGTGATCCACATGGCTGGCAGTTCGAAACCACCAGCCGCTCTTTGGGAAGTAAGACTGGACTTTCTACTCCTGTAAACAGTTATGGTCTCAGAAACCCGTGGGTGGTGGGGGGGTTTGCTCTGAGTCGGCCTTGACTCGATGGCAGTGAGTGCAGTGTTTGTTGAAGGGTTCGTTACTTGGATGGCTGTGAGGGTGAAGTGAACTTGAGTGCGGCAAGGCCTTAGAATATGCTCCGACCTGAAATTGTAGAAGCCCTGGGACCCCCTCTGTTCCTTTGCTGCCGTTGAGTTACCTGTGCTAGCCTGCTCCTCCTCACACCAGCTGGGACGGGTCAAGGGGACTCGGCCTCTGGATGAACTCGGCCTCTGGATGACTGGGGCTGGGGCCGCCCAGGCCCACCCCATCACATCCTCATTTAAACAGAGGTGAGCTTATGAGTCCAGGACTGATCAGATGCCGGAGATCTGACTGATTTCTAAGCAGAAACTATTAACAACCAAAACTTCTCTTGTCCCAGCCCAACTCCCTTTTAAGACTGTGTGCAGATGGCGGTGAGGGTCCCTGACTGAAGCCTCTTCTTTTTCTCCCCCTCCCTGGTGATGTCCAAGCCAGTTTCCACTAGCTCCTTCTCCTCAGACCCAGTACCTCCTACAGTGTTGCTCAGCAAGCTCTCTCCATAGGAAATGCTGCCTCTGCTGGGCCTGCTGCCAGCCACACATGCACGCACGCACGCACGCACGCACGCTCGCGCCGCATGGCAGGGGCAGTGAGAGCTGAGGCCCTCCCGAAGGCCTGCAGTGATGCCTCCAGCCACAAGGTCGGTCCCCTTCAGCAGAGCAGGTGGTGGCCAGATCCTGACTGAGCCTGCCCTTCAGCTGTCTGGGCAGAGCCACTCAGCAACAGTCAAGGCTAAGTCCTACCAGTGGCTTCGCCACCTCCCGATTTCTGATTCCTCTTCTGCACACCTGGAGATAAGAATTCCTGCTGCTGCTGTGTGGAAGAGGAGATGAGCACCGAGACCCCAGCCCTCCTGTCCCTGGCGCACATTTGGTGGGTGATTGAACAATCGCTGCTTCAACCACTGCTGACGTATGACTTTGAGCACACAATTCCACGCACGTTCCTAGACGGTCCCGGGGAGGAGGAAATGGAATTCTCCTTTTTTTTTTAATTTGAGGAAAATCCTATTTTTCTGGAAGGGAGACTGTGAGGGTCAACCACATAGTCCCTTATAGCGAGGTCAATCTGAGTCCGGATGCGATTCAGATCTCGGCTTCCCTCCCACCTGTCCCCCTCAGCATTGTGACCAGGGGTTGGGCTAGAAGGAACGATCACACCAAAGACACCCACAACTGTGCCCACCATCTGCCCTCTCAAGCCATCTGGCTACACCCTGGCCCTGGCCTCTCTCCAGGGTCCCCAAGGCAGAGGCATTGTGGGAATGGAGGCTTCTCGAGTACCAATCCCATCTTCCCTCAGACTGTGCTGTGCTTCCCTTCCTGCCCTCGCCCTGCCCACTGCTACCCAGGCAGGTCCTACAGACAGACTGGGAGAGAGCAGCTTGGTTTTTAGGCCGAGGGTCAGCATGGGGGCCTCTGACCAGGGAAGTGCCATGGCCAGGCGTTGGGTCAGTCTGTCAGCAGCAGCAGCAGGAACTCCTGGGTTTTTCCTGAAGGAATTCTGTAACCTGCAGCCTGGAGGCCGCTCCCATTTCAAGAGAGAACACCATCCACCCCACTTAAACTCCATCACTCAGGTTGCCCAGCCGCCAGACTGCCCCACTGCCCTGGCCTCCCTGACCTCACAGGAGGGAAGGGCCTAGAGTAGCGGTTCTCAAGCTGTGGGTCGAGACCCCTTTGGGGGTGTCAAACAACCATTGGAAAACACATATTTCTGATGTTCTTAGGAACCGAGACACCACTCCTCTAGCCATCTCCAGGCGGGTCTGCCCACATGCAGATACACCCACCTACGAGTATAGGTGTGAAGACTGTTACCCATGCTACACCAGGCTTCAAGAAAAATTTTTATTTATTTGTCATTAGAAATAAATAGTTCACAATATATAATTACATACTGTTTTTGTGATTAATCACTATGCTTTCATTATGTTCAATTTGTAGCAATGAAAATCTATCCTGCCTCTCAGATATTTATATGACGATTTATAACAATAGCAAAATGACGGTTATGAAGTAGCAACGAAAATAATTTTATGGTTGGGGTCACCACAACATGAACTGTATTAAGGTGTCTCGGCATGAGGAAGGTTGAGAACCTCTGGTCTAGAAAGACCCTCTCTCACAGGATCCTTAAGCTTCCTTCCCACTGAGGCCCCCCCACTAGACCTGGCCCTTGTCCCGGTGCTGCCAATAGTTTACAAGGTAGGTGGGTGGCCCAGAGGTGGCTGCTCCACAGCCCCACTGCCTGCCCCAAAGGAAGCCACTGGGCAAGGCTTCTCACCTGACTTTCTTCCCGATCTGGGGCGGAGGGGTGCCTGGACGCAGCACCAGCCCTGGAGTGTGGCATCAGGCCCTCCAGAGCACCATCCACTCATTCACCCAAACGTTTCCTAACCTGAGCCTGCCCCAGCTTGGGCCGGTGGTGAGCGGGGGAGGCAGACTGCTCCTCGCTTGCGGCCTACAGTGGGGTTGGCAGGTGCGGGCAGGCTTGGACAGGCCGCCTCCGCCTCCAGAAGGCCTACGTGAGACGCCCTCTCCTACCCACAGGGCTGGAGACTATGGAGGGGACTCTTGAGGATGCAGATTTGGGCGGTAAGCAGGCATGCTTTCTGCACACTAGAACCTTAGGACCTTGTTTCTGGTTGTTAAGTCTTGGGGAAACGGGAAGCGTTCATTGATGAGAACTGTAGGACTTCATTGTCCAAGGGCCTCTCCAAACACATCCCCAAGTGATTTTTTTTTTTTTAACTCTGCACTAGAACAGACACGGCTCCAGCCGAGGCAAATTGCTTTTGAGATGAAGGGCACACATCCGGTGACAGATTCGAAAGCGTTAAGTGAGGGGTTTTATCAAGAGACTGAGGACCGTGGCTCACCTGAGTGTTCATGGCCGGCACCTCCCAGGGAACCAAGATGCAAAGGCTGAGACAGCCCTGATGGCAGCGCCCGGCCTCAGGCTGAGTCACAGCCGGTCAGCAGTTACACAGGGTCCTCCCGGGGACCAGGCCAGCGCTGGTAGGAAGGCTGTCTGAGTTTCGCTCCTGCCTGGCCTGGAACTTCCGCGATAGTTTTGCTGAGCCCAACTTTCTCGGCTGACCGCATCCTCCCTTGGAGAATCAGCTCCTGATTCAGGCCATTCTAAGGAACGATGGCTGGCCAGAGCCTAAAGCCTCTTCCCATGTCCAGGCAGCCACTTAACAAACTGTGGGAGCACATGCCTTAAGCAATGGCCCCGGGGCTTTCTCCCTGGAGCGCCCCTCCCCCCTCTACTCCTGCCGTTAGCAGAGGGGGCAGCCGGCCTGGACACCACTGGCCTCAGGGACACAGGCATCCTCTGGCCTCGAGCCGTGTAGCAGGCAGCCAAGCCTCCGTCCTGCTTCGTGCAAGCAAAGAAAATCCTCTCGGCTTGCAGATACTCTCGCTAATTAAAAAAAAAAAAAGTGATGTGATAACGTATAAGAGGATCGGGTGTCCATTAGCGCAGGCCATCCAGTTTCCGAAATCCATGAAGAGAATAAGAATAACAGAATCAGCAAATGCTGATGAGCACCCTCGGGAATTACACAGGATTAGCAAAACTGGTGACACTGCTGGGTTTGGCCTCCAGCATCCATCCCCCCTCCTTTCGTAACAGCACCCCGACCCTCCTCCCCACACCCCCACAGCCTGCAGGACCCTCCTCCCCACACCCCCACAGCCTGCAGGCAGGCCGGCTGGGAGCCCTCGCTGCCCCGAGACCTCCCTCCCGGGAAGCGAGGCGTGGGCACGTGACTCGAGCCAGCCAATCAGATCTCTCCACCCGGGCTGGGGGCGGGGAGACCCGCGAGGTGGAGCGGACCGGGAGCGGTGCGGTGCAGGGATGAGACTGGACGTGGAGATTGGGGGCTTGTCCTGGTGCTGAGAGACCCCAGGAGCCCCCGGCTCCTGCCCTGCCCCCGAGTCTTCAGGCTTATCCTCCATCACCAACCGTAAATCCCTTTCCTGTAACCTCATGACAAACGGGCCTGTGAGAGGGTGGAGGCCTGTGTTTTGTTCTCATTTCCTCTCGCTCTAAAAGCATCTCTGTCTTGAAGGAGTCAGGGCGGTGCCGCGGGTTAAGCGTTGGCATGCGAACCACAAGGTCCGGGGTTCAAATCCAAAGGTTTGCAGTCTCGCAAGCCCTGAAGTCTCGCAGTACTCTGTTGTTGAGGGGCACTATGAGTTGGATGACAGCAATGGCCGTGGGTTATCTTTGTCTTGTGCCAGGTCCTGGTTTTTCCTGCTGTGTGAGGTTACGGGTGGCTTCTGGGATTGCTGCCTGTTTCTTTAAACTGGCAAAAAACTTCGAAATGTTACCTCTCTTAAAGAGTAATTGTCATGTCTGAATAAATTATTGCTTCAAACGAAATGCAATGAACTCTGCCTCCATCACATCCTCATGCTGCCCCTTCCTCTAAAATAATATTTCTGGAAATTTGAAAGCCACGAGAGAAGAAGGTGTGTGTGTGTGTGTGTGTGTGTGTGT
>NW_022103915.1:97480369-97484053 GCF_000313985.2 Echinops telfairi
AAATTGTACACAATGCAAACACTGTGTACAAAGTGTGTAGAGGTGTGTGTGTGTGTGTGTGTGTGTGTGTGTGTGTGTGTTTCACATTCCCTCACTCCCTTAGAATGGAGTTCGTGGGGAAATTTTTCAAATATATGAATTTTAGATACTCTTCACAATTCTTGAGTTACTTTATTCGTTTTTAAAAGTTTACGGCCTTAGGTTTGATGTTATCTTTCTCAAAATTACAGACGCAATATATTTTGCTGAAAATTGTACACAATGCAAACACTGTGTACAAAGTTCAAAATGAAAGACCCTTGCCCCCTCGCACTCCCTAGGAGCAGTTCCCCTGGGCCATTCTGGATCAAATGTTGTTAGTGGCAGTTCGGTCAATTCCATCTCATGCCGACCCCATGTTTTGCAAAACAGAGCCGCCCTCCATAGCGTTTCCATGGCTATGACCTTTCAGAAGCCTCTCCCTGGGCTTCCTCACTGCGTTGTGAGTAGTCAAGCATTTCACTGCTTCTACCTTCTAGGGCCTCGGGGAAAGTAGCATCATGTTGAAATCAGTGCCCCGGCCGATTTGGTGGGGTCTGATTTTTGCAGGTAAGACAATGCTCCGATGAATAGTCTTATGCAAATATCTGGGGGCCCACGTGCAACTCGTCCTTAGCATGGATTTCCAGAAGGCAGCCGCTGGCTCACGTGAATGCACATTGTAAAATTTCGATCAAGACTAAGATTTCTTTGCAAGCAGTTCCCGTCACTACTAGTTCTCTCTTCCACCTGCCTCCCCGCCCCCATGTGGTGAGGAGTCGATCTTATTTGCTTTAGTTTGCATCCCCGGATACTAGTGCGATGAAACAGCCATGGACTCCTTTGACGTAAATGGACTCAAGCCTCTGTTGAGCTACCAAAGAAGAGGCACTGCTTCCTAAAGGACGTCATAACGCAAGTAAGGGGAAAATAGTTCACATGAGCCACTGTCTTTATTTTTAATGTCCTATGACCTAACGCTGTGCAAGTCAATAAAATACGTGTGCACGCGGCTCCAGCCCTTCGTACAGGGTGTGAGTCGGGTCCTGACTTCGAAGATCACTTGGGCACCAGTCGGAGGCTGGATAGGAATGCGGGATGAACACAGTCATGAAAGCCGAGAAGAAAATGACTGCTTACTGAGCTCTGGGATGTGCAGCCCCTGTACCAGGAGCTGTGGGCCTGTCAGTTCATTTAATCCCACAGGCCTGGGAGACAGGTGAAATCATCTCCACTTTACGGCTGAGGAAGTTGAGGATCAATTGGTTCACATGCCAAAAGGGTGCTCTGCTCCTGAACTGCTGGCCTGGGAATGTGAAAACGCCCAGCCTGAGCTGTGAACCACAGTGCCACGTGGCTTCACTGCAGAAGGAATTGTAAGAAAGACTTCTCCAGATCCACCGGTAGAACCTAGTGCACTCTGAAGTCTCTGAGTGGTGTGTCTGATTCATGTGCTGGGCTGCTGCTAACACAAGGTGGGAGGTGCCAGTCTTCATGGAGGGGTGTAGGAAGAAAGACCTGGTGACCCCTGTGGAGCACTGTTCTACTCTGACCCTCATGGGGTTTCCATGAGTCAGAGTCAAATTTGCTGGGTTTATGGGCTGCTGAAAGGACAAACCCATCTGTCTTGGAGGAAAGGCAGCTAGCGTGCTCCGTAGAGGCAAGGGTGACCAGGCTTCATCTGACGTACTGTGGACGTGTTGTCAGGAGAGACTGATCCCTGGAGAAGGACAGCATGTGAGGTAGGGTAGAAGGGCAGGAGATGGATTGACACCGTGGCTGCCAACAATGGCTGGGGCATGGGAACAATTGTGGGGATGGTGCAGGAGCAGCCGTTTCGTTCTGTTGTGCATTGGGCCTCTGTGGTCGTAACAAAATCACCACTTGGGGCCTGGGGAGGAGTCCGAGTGGCACAGTTGTTGAAAGGCTTGGCTGCCAACCCCAAAGTTGGCAGTTCAAACCCAGCAGCCACTCTGTAGGAAAAAGATGGCGTCATTAGCTTCTGTAAAGGTTTCAGCCTTGGCAGTCGTACGGAGCAGTCCTGCTGTGTCCATCCTAGCTGGGTCTGGTTAAGTCAGCATCCGCGGGGCCCAGGAGAGGGAAAGATTCAGGACTCCCAGGTTTCCAGCACTAGGACTGGGAGCTGCCCAGTCAGAAGTGGGTCCCCATGGGAGCTCCACAGGGCAGGCATATGCATAGCCTCTGGGACTCTGCCTGGTTGACAGCTTTTCTACTGGAATGGTGGACGAGGATGAGGAGGGACGCGGCTGGATGCTGGGAGGTCAGAGAGCTGGGGAAGGCAAGGCAACAGTGGTGCTAGATGCTCGGTGACGGGGAAGGCGTCTCCAGGTAGCTGACAGTCTAGTGGCGCAAGGTCAGGCCACCCACTTCTCTCCCAAATGAAGAGCTCTAGCTATTCGACCTGCCTTTCCTGTTTCTGACCAGGGGTCCCAAAACGAGGGCCAGTCTCAGGGGTCGGCTGCCGTGACCATCCGGGTCTAACATCCTTGAGACTCGCCAGCCACCCTTCACAATAAAACCAGCTGAGCCAGGAAAGGGGGGCTGAGTCCAGCTGTGGCTGCGTCCCCAGTCTGAATGCTGGTGGTGAGCAGGCAGGGAGCTCTGGCTTCATGGGGAGGGGGCTGTAGGGCGGGGAGGGGGGGCACACGCGGGCAGGGCGGTGGGGGAGGCTTTGGCTGAGCCCCCAGCAGCCCTTCCTCTCCCTCCCCCTCAGTCCAGGAAGGCAGAGAAAAACGTGTTTTTATAAATAGCTCCAGCCCCAGCTGATTTGTAAATCCAGTGGGGTTGTGTGTGTGCGCGTGTGGTGTGTGTGTCAATGACATCACCCTCCTCCCCATGGCAACTCACGACGATATCAAAATTGCCAAGCAACGTCGGAGCAGCTAGGCGCCCCAAACGAGCAGGTCGCTGCCCGAGGATTTAATTGAGAAATCTGAAAGTGAGCGAGCGGCGCGCGGAGGAGGAGGGGCGTGCCGGCCTGCAGCCGAGCCCAGCCGGAGCCCAGCCCGAGCCCAGCCCGAGCCGGGCAGCCTCCGCGGCCGGCCGGCCACGCTGCCCTTGGTGAGCATCGCCGCCACAGCGGGGTGCGGGGAGCCACCTTCGTTCGCGTCCTGATGTGCTAGGAACGCCGAGAAGCCATACAGGTGACTCAGCCGCCCCAGCGCCCTGAGTCACCCCCTCGCCCGCCCGGAGCTGGGCTTCCTTCGCGGCTGCATCTGATTATTTGGGGAGCTGGGAACTTGGAGCGCTACCTGAGTCCCGCCCCTTCGTGCTCTCGCCTGCCTACCTTGGATTTGGTGGAAGATGGGACTGGCCTGGAGTCTCTTGTCACCCGCTAAGGCTATGGAAGACGCGGTGGGGACCGGAGGTGTCTGGGGAACGACGGCCAACGGCAGAGTGCAATAGCAGTTATGGTGATTGTAGGCTGCCTGGTGTCTGCTGGAGTGGGGGATCCACGAGGGGAGTCTTGTCCATGCCGGCTGGTGTCCTCCTGCGCCAGCCTTGAACTCGGTTCCCACGGGGGTGGTCTTGGAAATGAGTGTCTTCTAGGATCTCAAAGGTGCATTGAGAGTGAGTCTGGATCGTCTTAGAGCTGGGCAGGTAGGTGGCTTTGTGTTGGGTGTTATACACATGTGTGAGGGAGAG
>NW_022103915.1:97485529-97489635 GCF_000313985.2 Echinops telfairi
TGAGAGAAATGCTAGTTTGTGATGATGTCCCTGGGTTCATATCCCCCTCCTGCTGGGTCCAGTCAGTGCCACCAGGAGGCCCCTCTCACCCCAGGGCCTCTGGGACACTCCCTTCTGGTATTCACCCCAGAAATATTTGTTGAGCATCCGCTGTGTCCCAGGCTCCAAGCCACACCCTTGATCCACACAGACTGAGGCGGGATTTAGGGGGCTACCGGGCTGTCCAGTCCACACTTGCCTCACATGCCTCAGGCCCCCCACTGTGCTGCAGGGCCAAGGGTACAGGCCCGCCCGCTCCCAGGGACAACTGGGAGTCCCACCAAGGAGCAAGGTGACTGTAGGGCAGGCTCGGTGCTTCTGGCCCAGGCTGCACGCTCCAAGGTCAGAAGTTCCTGTGTTTCTGCTCAGGGTCTTTCCCCAAGCTGGTTGTGGTGGGAACTGGGCTCCGGCAGTAGAGAATAAGTCCACAGGACTCATTTTATCTGGAACTGAGGCCGAGTCAGGGGTCTCCCCTCTAGGCAGCCTTCCCTGGCTGTCTCCTGGTGCCAGGCATGGATACAGAAAATCTGGGAGTCCTAGTGCCAGGTCATGAGAGAGGGTTGCCACTGAGCAGAATCTTTTCTGGAAGCATGTGCTCTGTGTTGAAATCGCCACGCACCCGACCACAGTTGCACGGTGCCAGTGCGGCATTGCACGGGCCTTTCAGGAGCCCGGAGGACAAGCTGGGTCTCTGTGAGCGCCGGGGCGTGCCAGCGCAGAGGGAGATGCAGGTTGATCCAGGGGGACTCCAGGTCCAAGGAAAGAGTCCACGTTGTGCCCGAGTACTCTGTGTCTCCCGAACAAACGAATCCCCACCACACTTGAATCCAGACTGCACACAGTAACCCAGCTGGGGAGGTATTTCCTGCCTCCTTTCAAAAGGTGACTCAGGCCTGGGAGACCTCCCTTATGGGACAGTGGTGGGTGCCTAGTTGGGGGACAGAGTGGCAGAAGCTACTGGCTGCCAGGGAAGCAGAGGGCCGTCAGCATGGCAGCAGCGTGGGTCTGGCGGGACAGTGGGCAGAGGGCTCACCACCTGGGCTCTGGCAGGAGTGAGGGTCAGGGGATGGGAGCAGGAGACAAAAAGGCTGTCTGGGGTTTTAAGAGGGCTTAGGGGGACCCAGGGAAAGCTCTGGCTTTGGCCTGCAAACCCTTCCCTGTGGGGGTGTGGGGACTCTGCACAAGCCACAGGCAGGGCTGAGATTCAGGAAGAACACATGGCTTACCCAAAGGGCCTCATAGATCCCTCCCACAAACTCTGCCCTGTGTGGAGGGCAGGGAGGACTCATGGGCAAGAGGCCCAGGATGCAGGAGGCATCCCTAGCACCGGGGCAGCAGGAAGGATGCTAGCAGCCCTCTTTAATGGGCCTCTTCACCCTGCCCTTCACAGCGGCCTCAAGAAGAGGGCTTGTTTCCGTGAGCTGGAAGGAAGTGAGCTAGCCGGTCTCCGGCCAACAGTTTGAGGTCCCAAACCCCAAACCCACTGTTGCCAGGCTGGACTCACGGTGACCCTGAAGGACTCAGAGCCTGTCAGTCCTTCACATCATCTCTCTCATCTTTCTCCAGCCAAGGGGCTGGTAGATTTGAACTGCCAGTCCTGCACCTGGCATCCAACACGTCACCCTCGTGTCCCCACCCTGAGCCCCTGACAGGTTGGGGTAGAGAATAGAAAAGAACAGCTCCCCACTTCCTGAAGCCTCGGCTAGTTCTCCTGCCCAGGGTTGGACAGCTTAGGGAAGCTTTGCCCCGTCGTAGGAGACTCCGTCACTCCTGTCAGAACTCAGCCCCAGGGCCCCTTCTGGGCTAAGTCGAGAAGGGTGAGGGGTCAGAGAACGCTGGTCTGGTCTTGCCTGGGCAGCCCTGAGAGACGGGATTGGTTCACGTTGATTCATCTGACTCACGCATCTCCCAGGCAGGGCACTCAGTACCAGATGCAGGTGGCGGGGATGGCACTGGGGCACAGCCCCTTAGCACAGGATGGACCAAAAGTGCTGAGCAGCCAGAAGCCAGACGAGCTGCAACTCCATGATCAGTGACCAGCGGCTTCGTCCTCTGCCTACTCAGGAGGCTGGACCCGTGGCTTGAGCCATGAGCCCTCCAGTTCGGGGCATTGATAGACAACTAGGAGAAGACGTTTTGTCACATGGCACTATAGAGAGATGGACCCAAAAAGATGTGTTGAGAAGGCCAACCGAGGAAGCAGCAGCGTGTATCTTCAGCAGCACAGGGGAGAGGGCTAAGTGCAGGGAGGGGCAGGATGGGGGAAAGGCAGTGCTGCCTCCTCTTGACTGCGTGACCTTGGGTAAATGACTCCCTCTTTCCGGGTCTCAGTGCCCTCTCCTGTCCACTGCAAGTGATTATGGCACCAACTAGGTAGGGTTGGCGCCCTCATGGTGCAGTGAGTAAAGTGCTCACCCGGAAGGTCAGCCATGAAAGCCCACCAGAGCAGGAGGGAGCAAGACCCTCCCATGAGAGCCTACAGCCTTGGGAACCCTCGGGCCTGATTCTCCTCGGTCGGCACAGAGTCACCATGGGTCCGACTCGAGGGCCGGCGGTGGGCTTGGTCTGGTTTTCAGAAGGAATCTTGTTTGCTGGCTCTTCTGTCCGGTGTTGTCTGGTAGGTTAGGGTTGCTGGGAGAATGACTGCGGCCAGCCACTCTGCGCCCAGTGAAAGGTGGCCGTTACCATGGTGACGGCTCAGAGTCAGCGGAGCAAGGACCAGCAAGGAGAGGGCACAGCTGGCTTTGGGGAATGCAAGAAGACTTCCTGGAGGAGGTGACTTTGGAAGAACCTTCCCCTGAAGAGAATCCAGCATTCCCCGCTCTCCCCATTGCTGTTAAAAGTCATGGCCAATATTGCTGGGGAGAACCTTGCTTCCCCCAGCAGGTCGCACATTGTCTGTCTGCCACTGGCGTCTCTAAGGAATGGTTTGGGCCTATTAGGAGGTCCCTGCTTCTTCTGGAGCCTAAAGTGAGAAACCTGGGGGACTTGCCTTAGGCTGTGTATATTGATGGAACCTAGAGGCCAGGCTCTAGCCCTGGTCCCTCTCCTCTTTGGCTCGGGATCTAGTCATCAGCAGGGCTCCAAGCCCCGGCTCCTTGAGAAACTGTGTTCCTTAAGGCTCACACTTGGAGGTGCTGCATGTGCAGGGTGCGGGTCACCGGAGGCCGAGGTGATTTGGAAATACCCAGAAACCATAAGGTTCCGCCTCTGGGAGTGTTTGCATTTGCCACCAAAAAGTGATTTGTTCTGTGAATTTAGGAGAAGGCCCTGTTCGTCTGAAAGAGCAGGGCAAACCCAGGGCGTGACCGACTTCCATACACCGAGGAATCAGATGCAGAAGGATGGAGCCCCGCAAAGGGACACTCAGGAGCAAAAGGGGTGGCATTTGCTATACAACCTCATGATGACGCAGGAGAGACCCAAGGACCCTGGTGTCGTGCTACTAGTGCCAGGCCAGTGGTTTGAACCCACCAGCTGCTCCGTGGGAGAAGGAGGAAGCTGCCTGGTCCTGTAAACATTGACAGAACCCCCCAGGGGGCAGTCCGACTTTTCTAAAGGGAGTGGACTCAAGGGCAGAGAGTCTGACAGCGACTAAGAATGATGACTATTTATTACACCCGTGTGCTCTCTGAGACCACCTCCTCCCCCTGTCCCATCCCCACCTCCTGCTGCTGAGGTGACAACCTGCTTGTGCATGATGGTTTGTCGTACCATCAGGGGCCTGGGCCCCTGGCTAAAGTGGGGTGGGGCGGGGCTGTGCTCTCCCAGGCTGCCTGGGGCCTGGAAAGGGACCCTCTGGGTGCTCAGAGAAACGTTCTGGTCTCTGATCCCAGGGCAGTGGGGGACCCAGCCTCCTCGCCTCAGGGCAAATAGCACCGAAGCAGTCACCTTGTTGAAGGCCTCCTCGGCTGGCCCGCCTGCCAGCAGCTGCCGGCTGAAACTAGGAGGACTGGTTCGGTGGCCGGTGTCCCAGCCTGGAGCGTCTCCAGCCTCCATGTTCTGCTTCTAGCTTCACAGGAGGCTCCGGGTGGAGTTGTGCAAGAAGGCACCAGGGTGGAGCACCC
>NW_022103915.1:97491423-97493300 GCF_000313985.2 Echinops telfairi
GGCAGGTGGGAAGCGTTAAAGAACTAGAGGAACGTTGTGTGTTTTGCCGGTGCATATGAAGTCTTTGATCTCTCATTACTGCTGCCATGGCATGCCTAGGCTCCAGAGCGGGAGAGAGGTGGTGGTCTCAGACCCTGCGGAGGGATGGAGCCTGCCACCTCGGACTCTTTCCCTCCCTGAGGCCCGGACCTGACTAGACCTTCCGCTTCTGTTACGCTTCCCTGTCCTTCCTGACAGGTCCTGGGCTCCCGAGCAGGGGTACCTCAGATCGGGGGCAAGGCTCAGAAGACAGGGGAAAAGACCAGGAAGGGCTGGCATTTAAGGTGGCTTCCAGCTGTTAGTTCTGCCAGCAGAAATGCCAGCCAGAGAGCTAAGCTGCCAGCCCAAGACACTCGGGTGGGACTTGGGAGGCCGCTAAGAGCAGGGGCTGCGAAGCGGTTGTAGCAAGGAGATATTGAATGAGTCCATCACGTCTCCCAGACCGCTGTTCCTGTGCGGAGGTGGCTCTTTCTGCTCCCCAGCCCTCCCCCATGTACCTGGGGAGGGCTTGCCCCTGCTCTGCCCCTTGGGATGTGTGGACAGTGACCTGGCGGCACATCGGCACATCCCAGGTCACCGGCCCTCTCTGGTGCTGCCAAGCCAGTGGATCCTGTGTGGACATTGGACGGGGCACAGTGAGGAGCTATCTCCTTGGTCCCTTCAGCAGCTGTGAGGGCTGAGGGTCAGGAACACACACACACACACACACACACACACACACACACACACACACACGTGTGTTGGAGGAGGTGGTCCTCGGGGGCCTTATACTCCTCTTGCTCTAGACCCCATCACCCCACCTTCCCGAAGAAGAGAGGCGCTCTTTCTCCTGTGACAAACCCCAGACACCAGGCTGGGGGCAGGCGGGAAGTCTGGAGGGAGAATGAGCCGCCATGCCTGCAAAGGCCTTGTCAGCTGGTCTAGCTCTCCCTCCCTATTCCCCAAGGACCCAGGCAGCATTGGTGCCCTCAACTCCCTGCCCCATCGCCCCATCCACAGAGGGAGGTGGGCAGTCCCATCAGCAGCCTGGAGGGGAGGAGAAGCAAAGGGTCATCCCCAATGAGCACTTCTGTCTGGGAGAGGGCAGGGAGGGCCTTCTCTCCTGGGAGTTCGGGCATTCCTTCAGCCAAGGAGCACCCCAGCTCCCTGGCAGTGCGTGCCTGGTGCAGCTGGGTCCGCTCTGGTCAGGAAGGGCAGATGGTCCTATTCAGGGACTCCGGCGTGGGGCAGACTCAAGCTGGGTAAAGCCAGCACCTAGCTTCAGCAGGGGACTTAGAGACAGGGTGAGGGTGTCCCTTCTGTCCTTCACACCCACTGCCATGTGGAGGTGCCCATGCTCTGGTCACCCATAAGACGGGGCATTTCCCACAGCTGAGTCTCACAGAACTCACCCTTCCTGGGTGGTGGGCTGAGTTGGCACATGGAAGCAAATTACCAATGCCCTTCCCCACCAACTGACCGGCCCCAGAGACTTGACCCCACATGGAGCCAGTCAGTACGGAGTTAAGAGAACAGACTTTGAGGTCAGGGACTGTTGGGTTCAAATCCTGGTGCCACTACAGAGTAGCTGTGAGACCTCACTTCTCTGACCCTCCGGAGGCCCCACTCTAAAAGGAGGTTCGGACTAGTGCTTCCCTCCAGGGGTGTGGGAAGACTAAGCCAGATCATATGGGTAAATGGCCCTGCATGGAGCCTGGCCCACAGGAAGCATGTACTAATTGGCAGGCATTGTTGTCACTGTCCTTTGAGGAGGGCAGAGTCATCCAAAGGGTGGAGCCCTGGGAGCCATAAGGGAGCTTGTCAGCAGGCCTCCCTATCCAAGAAGCTTTTCAAGTCAA
>NW_022103915.1:97493743-97498826 GCF_000313985.2 Echinops telfairi
AAATTGTAGTGTCGGGGTCCTGGACCACTCCCTCCGGGTGCCTGGTGCCGACCCCCAAACTCAACAGAAAAGCCTGGCACCAGGCCAATGGGAGGCATGCGGATGCTGAGGAGAAACTGCCCTCCGCCTGCTCTGGCCACTTCCTGCACTATTCAGAGCGGGGCTGAGGAGGGCAGGGAAGGACAGTGACAGGTGGGAATCCATCACTCCCGTCCTATCCTGCACGGCCCAGCCCTCCCAACATGCAACAAGTCTCCTCACCCTGGACAGCTGAGGTGCCTGGATCGACAGACACTGGAGACTGCATGGCCCTCAGAGGGTCCCTCCGTCTTTTGTCCACCTGGGCATCTTTCTTTGACATGCCTGGCTTCTCGGAGACCTCCCGTGATGGGGTGGTTCTTACCTTTTTGGCCTGGCTTGTGTGGAACCTTTGCCTCTATCCAGACCCACCGTAGTTCCCAAAGCTCAGAGGCATCGAGGGTTTCTCGGCTTACACCCCACAGGGCAGGGATGGGACTTGACCAGTAACCCTCTGAGATACCCCAAGCTGGACTCAACCCCAGTGCATGCCAGCTCATGTCCAACGTTTTAATGTCCACACTTTATCTATGCAGCTCAGCCATTCCGATGTACTGCTTGGGGCTGTGGTTTTAGTGTGGTGGGCATTGATATTAAGAGAAGGTCATTCATGCGTGCATTTGGGAATTCATGAAAATAAGCCAGGGTGTTGGTTCCAGATCCTACAAAGGAGTGCATTTCATTGCTTTTGACTCATAGATCATTTCAAAGGCTCAGCAACAACTCGCTTCCCATTGACGGCCTTTGGGCCAGTCCCCAGGTAACTAACCTGTGCGGAAAGCCACTCTGGCGCTCACCCCACCCCCACCCCCGTATGGCTCCCTTGTTCACATCAGTCAGCTTCCTGGGGGACAGCGTCAGGGGCTGACTAACAGGGTCTAGCCTACAGTAACATGTGATCGGAAGAAAGAGATAAGCAGCCTAGGAAAGACGTGGGGGCTGCAAGAAAGGGGAGGAGCGGGCAGCAGAGACCTTGCGCGCTTGGGAGGTGGACAGTGGGAAGGCCTGAGCATGCTGTGCCACTTGTTTGCACGAACCCCCAGGGCACACGGCTCCCATCAGGGCTTGGGGTGCAGCCAGACAGGACACAAGCCTGTTTGAGGCTGGAATGTGCCCACTGGCCGGCCACCTGACCCTCTGTTGGGGGGGGCGGGGCGCAAACTATTTAAGCAATGGAGTCCACAATGCAAGTGACTTCCCTACAAAGAACCGATACTTCTGAACAGTTGGGTGAACAAAAAGGACTCGCGACAACGTTGTTGCTGTTAGTTGTCATACCGTGGGTCCCCGCTACCTCCACCCTGAGTGACCGACATCTGGGGTGCCCTGCACTGCCCCTAGTCTGTGGCACTGGGGGTCCCCTAGTCGTCACACGAGGCCAGCCGTTTGGAGTGCAGATGTACTGAATGTCTAAGCCCGGGTACCCTCAGCTCCAGTCAAGGTCAGGAGGGTCTTCCCACATCAGCAGGGGAAACCACCCTCCCACTCAAAGGAAAGGAGACAAGGAGGAGGCATTCGACTGCTAACCTCCAGATCAGTGGTTCAAACCCACTGGCCACTCCTGGGGAGAAAGAGGGGGCTCTCCGCTCCGGTTCAGAAAAACCTGAAAGACCCGACCCCGCAATCTGGGACTCGCTATTTGATAGCTCCATTTTGGAACCGACTTGATGGCAGTGGGTTGGGTTGGGTTGGGTTGGGTTTGGGGAACAAAAAGTAAGTTAGGGCAAAGGGCAGCCAGGTGGGAGCTGTGAGCACCTTGGCACGGCCCTCCAGGCTCCTGGGGAGGGCACACCAGGAGAATCAAGTCAAGGGGTGTTGATCTCCCCGCAGGTAGAAAGGGCTCCCGAGCACAGCCCCACCCTCTGGGAGTGGAGGTTCCTGGAAGCGTTCTTTCCCCAATAAGCCCTCTATGCCGGAAGGAACCGGAGACAGCGTTCTCGGACCTAGCCAGTGCCAGCGAGGACCAGGCGCCTCGTCCAGCTCAGCTTTTGGTCCCTGTCCTGGAAGGGTTATTAATCCCGGTGGGACAAGGGCAGGCTCGGGCTCCAGCTCCCGCTCTCGCTGCACTTTGGCCAGCTGGCCCAGAGCGTGTCTCGGCAACGCGAAGGAAGGAGTTCCCGAACCCGAGGGGCCCAGGCCAGGCCGGGGGCAGGGCCCCAAGCGGTGGCGGGCAAGGGCTGGGCAGGGCCCCTCGGTGACGTTTCCCGGCCGGCCGGTGGGTTCGCTGCGTCCTACCTGGGGCCACACCCTGAAATCAAACTGCGGCAGGTGAGGCCGGCGCTGCACAAACATGTCCAGGGCGGCCGGGCTCCCCCGCCTCTCCCGGCGCCGGGGTGGGGGTGGTGGGGACTTCCCGTCAGTCCGTGGTGCCACGCTCCCCGTGAGACCAGCCGGCCTGTCCACCCCGAGGCCGACCCCATCCCTGGGTTTTCATGCCCAAGATTGGGGGTGCCGGGGCGTGGCTTAAGGACAGAGACCGGGGCGCCCCTGGGAGCCGGCCTGACCTGGGTGGGCTGGACTGCAGCGGCCCGGGGCCGGTGGCAGCCCTGGCCTGCGAGGATGGTCGCTCAGGGTCCACTACCCCTGCTCCCTTCCTCCGGTGTGCCCCACGGGAAAGCCCGCCGTCCTTTCCCCAAGACCTGAGACCGGCGTGGGGCGATCCCGCTTCCCTGCCCTCCCCTCATCATCGCTTTGTATCTGCGATCTATTTCAGCGCAGCAAGGCCCTTGGGCTCCCGACTCGTAGTCCCTGAGAGCTCTGGCCGCTGACCGGTGAGAAGTGAGGAAGAGGAGGCCAGGCAGGCGGCCCCAGGCGGTGAGTGAGGCCCCCATGGGCCCCGCAGGGTGTCCCAGTGCTTTTCTGAGATCGTCCTGAAGGGCAGGTTGGGAGGGACGGTGAGCAGGAAGGTGGCCCTTCTCCCTGGCACTCTGAGGAGGTGTTGGTGGCCCAGTGTCCTCGGTGCTATGTCTCAGCCTTAGTGAGTGAGGCCCCCAAGTTGCTTCCAGCTGGGGCAGGGAGGCAGGTGGTACTTCAAATGACAGACCCTGCTTGCCACCAGGTCTCATGCCTGGCTGGGGCAAGGCAGTGTCACCAAGGCCAGCACACGTGTAATTCAGCTTGAGAAACAGGTTCCCGGCAGAACAGGCTGTGCCGCAGGCCCCCTGTCTGTGCTGAGCAGGAGCCACTGGCCAAGGCGCCCGCTCACACAACCCCGCCCAGCCTACCAGCCCACTGCCCTGAACGCCAGTCCCAGAGAGAGGCTCCCATCCATGCAGGCGCTCTGGGGAACCCCAGGGGGGTGAGGCAAGAAGAGATGCAGGTGAATACAGCCTACCCTTTCGGCAGCTTGCCCCATGCCAGGGTTTTTCAGGCTGCTCAGACTTCTTTTTCTCGTGGGTGCAGCAGAGACGAGGCAATGCCCCGCTTTCTCCTCGGGCCACGACCTTTGAGATCAGGAAGGAACTGGGTTCGAATCCTGGTTACTTCTAAGTTACTTCTTTCCACACTTCTTCATGTTGTCATTGATAAAATAGGGACAACACCTTCCTGTGGGAGGATAGTTGATAGGATCAACTATGGTAATCAATGCAAAACATCCCCAGCCGGTATTGGTGGGGTGTGTGTGTGTGTGTCACCTCACCAGCCACCAAATGTCATTAAAGAAAAGGCTGAAACTACATGAGCCCTCCCTCTGGAGACTGGTCTGGCTGTTGGGCTAGAGATGGCTGGACGGTGTTTGAGCAAAGGGGTCTGTGGGAGGAGGGGGGTGGGAGGCTCTGCGTCCACTTCTCTGGACCTTGTGAAGACCCCATTTCTGGAAGGGGATCTAGGTTTGACACCCAGAAACAGCAGCCCCTCCACACTGCACATATCACTCATGCAGATCCGTGAATGGATGACCCTGGGGGCTCGGTCACCACCGGCACTGGCTGGGCAGAGGGCTTCTGGCTTAGGACCTCCTAACTCTGCTCTCAAAAGCTGTGTGCTCTGGGCCAAGTCCCGCGCTGGGTGCCCTGAATGAGCTTGGGGCCAGAGAGAGCTGGGTCGGATTGGAGCTAGCTCCACACCTGCCATTGTAGACAATGAGTGAACCTTTCTTCCTTTGGGAAACAGAGCTCACCATACCGACTCCATAGAGCTGCTGTGGCCTTTCTGTTAACGAATAAAAGGCAGAAATATGGCCGGCGCTTTATACCTGTACCTCACCCCCTTAACGCCCCCCCTTAAGATGAAGAGCAAGGCAGGTTCAGCCATCTCACGTGGGGGAGTGGGGAGCTTCCCGCAGACGTGTGGACGCAAAGAAATACAAGAAGAAATCCAGGGATGTGAAGGCGTAGGCCGTCTTGTGGTCAGGGGTCTCCAGCGCTTCCTCTGGAAGGACCCGTGGTGATGGAGGCTGTGGGAATCTGGGGTAGTGGAGAGAACCAGGGAAGGTCACTGGTGCCCGAGCCTCTTCCCTCGGAGGTGACCCGTGCCCAGGAAGACGCAATGCCATGGACAGGGAGGGAGGGGCCAAGGCTGGGCTTCTGTTTTGTTGTGTCTTAAATTATGGTTGGGTTGGAAGCATGCAAGAGCGGACTGGCTTTCCATTGGCTTCACCAGTGAGACGTGTTTTCCTGCCTCACACTGGCTCACTCCCTCACAGTAACCTCTTGCTTCCTCCTTCCTGCTTGGGTTCTCCTTTCCATTCACCCTTCTTCCCCGCCCCGTCCTGCCTGCTCAGCTTTGTTTGGGGACAAGCATTGCCCTTCGGGTCTCCTATGATTGTACTGAGGGGTACAGCCCCCATGTCCCACTGTGCTATCGCTCACTTTATGGGCCTGTCTATTGTTTGGCTGAAAGCTGATCCCTGGGGTAGGTTCCAGGCCACACTTCAAACGTGTCCAAGGGCCACAGGCCCAGGGATTCCTCCAGTCTCTAGCTGACCAGTAAGTCTGGACTTTTTATTTTATCATAAAAAATCATTTTATTAGGGGCTCATTCAACTCTTATCACAATCCATACA
>NW_022103915.1:97501048-97502343 GCF_000313985.2 Echinops telfairi
TTTCTGTTGTCCATCTCCCAGGGAGGGGGTTATATGTAGAATATTGTGATAGGTTCCCTGTTTCTCACCCACCTTTCCCTTACCCACCTGGTATCGCTACTCTCATTATTGGTCCTGAAGAGTTCATCTGTCTTGGATTCCCTGTGTTTCCAAGTCTGGTCTTCTTTTGCTTTTAAATCTTGTTCTACTTTTCTTTTTTTCTCCCTCTCTGCCTAGAGCTTTCTATTGTGAGTCCGTAGTGGTAGCTGTAGGTAGTGGCTCTGGGCACTGTCTAGTTCTTTTAGTCTCTGGGTAGTGGAGACTGTGGTTCATGTGGTCCGTTGATCCTTTGCAGTAATCCCCTCCCCAACCCCCCAGTCTGAGTTTCCTCTCTTCTTTGCTCTAGACAAGGAGACCTGGGCCGTTGCATCTTAGATCTCAGGCAGCTTACAAGCTTTGAGGACCCCAGTCACTACTCACCAAAGGAGGATGTAGAGCACTGTCTCTGTGGATTGTGCTATGTCAATAGACCTAGCTGTTCCAGAGACTGGGTTTGAAGTCCACTGTCTACTCCCTCCAGGTATTTGCTATGGCTGCAAAGTTTGCACATCTTTGCCCCTGTGTGCTATATAGTATCCTTGGGTATATTTACCACTCATACAAATACACATGTAGAAATATCATCTGCCAAACCGACATAGCCACGTAAGGGAACTCCCATTCGCCTTCCCACACATCTGTTTAGCTCGCGTGTGTGTCTAAGTGTCGGCTGGCTCGTTGTAGTTGTTTGTTGTTACTCTTCTTGAAGGATTTTGCGTATAATAATCCTTACTTCCATTGTCTTTTGCTCTTGAATAGCTCCCAAGGATCCCCTTTGCCAGTGGCCATGTTGCACTGCTCTCCCCTCCCCTTCCAGTAAATTGCGTTACTGTGTGTCTTCTCTCTAGTCATTATGATTTACACACCCCCACCCCCCGCCAAGAGCTTTCTGACTTATTTCACTCAGCAGAATGTCTTCTGGGTCCATCATGCTTCCTGGAGCCTTCAATTCGTTATTCTTTGACTTTGTGCGGTATTCTGTTGTGTGTTTATTCATTCATCCTTTGATGGGCTTGTTTCTCTCCTTTTGCTGTTGTGAATCATGCGGTGATAAACTTGGCGGGGGGAGTGTATCCATCTCTGCCATGGCTCCTGTTAATCTAGGGTACACCCCAATGATGGGATTGCTGGGTCCAATGGTGTTTCTATTTCCAAACTTCAGGAAGCACCATAGCACTTTGCACAGTGATTGTGCCGTTTTATAATCCCTACCCTAG
>NW_022103915.1:97504285-97520539 GCF_000313985.2 Echinops telfairi
TTGGCCCTATTCTTTCTTTGATGATTTTTATACTTTTAGGTTTTATTTATTTATTTGTTTTTCTTCTTTTTATGTTGTTAGAGACATCATTTTATTGGGGCTCTTACATATACTATGACAAGTCCTACATCTGTTATCTCAAGCAGACTTGTACAATTATCGGCATCAACAATTTCTAAACATTATCTTTCTTCTTGAGTCCTTTGATATCAACTCCTCTTGTTTTTCCCTCTCTACTCCACCCTGCCCTTAATACCCTCACACACCCTTAATATAGTACGTATTCTTATTATTATTTCTACATATCTGACACCGCCCATTCTATCCCTTCACCTACTATTTTGGTATTCTTCCCTGAGGGGGGTTATTCTGCCGTCATTGCTATCCGTTAACCCTTCCCTCTCTTCCTCCCTCTTCTCTTCCCCTAGCCTTCTGGAAATGTTGCTCCCATTACTGTTTCTGAGGGGGGTTGTCTTTCCTGAATTCCATATATTGGAAGCTCTAGTTTTAGGTTTTGTATATTGGTCTTTGATCCATCCTGAGTTGCTTTTTTAATATGTTGTGAGGTATGGATCCAGTTTCATTTTTCTAAAAATGGGTATCCAGTTTTGCCAGCACCATTTGTTAAAGAGATGGTCTCTTCACCAATTAATGGACTTTGGCAAAGATAAGGATTCTAAATTAACAGAGGTCAGAAAGGTAGTCAGTCTGGCTTGAGCCCAGAGCCACACATGCTGCTCCAGTGGGCTGGAGCCGGGCCGAGAGATGACCGGAGTCAATATTGACCCTCTGCAGTGGCCAGCCCGGCTCTTTGGCCTCTCACTCAGCTGGAGTGTTGACACAAGTGATTGAATGAGCCTTATTATCAATTCTTTTAAGCAGCGGTCACATGATCTCTCCCCTGGGGACTCGCGAGGAGCTGTAGTGTGATGGAGAGAAGGGTAGGAGCCAGGCATGTTGCCTTGTCATGTGCACAGTGCCCTCTGGCCTGGCACGAGCAGCTTGTCTCTGAGCAAACCTAGGGGCCCAGCAGAACCGCACGGTACTGCTCAGTCTCCCTCAGGAGCCTGCACACTTTATTTAGCACCATGGCCCTGGCCCGGACTTACAAAGCCTGTAGGTGATGCAAGCCGGGACCATGACCCAGGTCCGTGGTCCACCCACCCTGCAGGTGACAAGAGAGTGGAAAACCAGGTGGGTTCTCTTCAGACCTTTCCTCCAGGTGTCTGTTCTGAGCTGGACCAAGTGCCGGGTAGGGGTGCAACTCTCCTCTCCCTCAGGGCCCCAAAGAGCTGCCCTGTGACGAGAGGTAGGTGACAGAGCCTGTCCGGGGGAGTCTGAGGCGAGAGCTCAGCTGACAGAGGCAGGGTGTTCAGAAGGGAAGCGCTCCACTGCACTGACCGAGTCCAGGCAGAGCGAGGTGGACAGGCTCCCGGGGACAGGGCCAGCAGGACCTACAGAAGGGCAGAGGGGCGGGATGAGCAGACCAGAGCCGCGAGCCCTGCCCTCCTCGCATCTGCAGTTGGTGCAACATCTGTCTCGAAGCAGCAAACTGAATGTCCTGTTCACCAAGGTCCCCAGAGCCCAGTAAACACACTCAGAAGATGTTTTAAATAAGCGAGTGACCAACATGACTGCATATTTAAACAAGCTCCACAATGTAAAACTGGACAAACGTTTTCTCTCAATAACTTTTTTGAGACTCGAGCGATGATTGAAGAAGAGTGGGGGGAGGGATCAAAAGAGGCCTCTGCACATTTACTAATAACGTCATTCAGTGTAGAAAGAATTTGAAAACCATTTTGCTGTTAGGATTCATATAGTCCAGGAAATATTGCATTTAAGCACCATTTCACTAGGTCACCTGTTCTCTGATTAAAATGGACAATAAACCTTATTCAGGATTCTAAGGCCAGAAGAGGTCCCTGGTGACCCCATGAGTTACACACTGGCTGACACCAAATCTAGGGGTCCCACTGCACAGCACCAGGTGACCTCTTTGAAACATTCCCCCCACCACTGGCAGGGGTGAAAAATCCCTCTGTCCAAACAAGGTGCTATGTGCATCTTGTAAGTCAGGACAGCCCCACCACCCTGCCGGACTCTGCTTGGAAGGCAAGCCACGCAAGAACTCGGTTCTGCTGCCCGCCTCAGGGCCATCCAGTGGGCTGGTCGGTTGTTCAGACTCAAGCCTGCGCGCACAGACTTGCTTAGAAGGAGGCTCACGCAGCCCAGTCCCTCCGGATCAGGCAGAGTGGACAGGCTTTAGAATCAGATCGAGGTTCACCCCTTGGTCCTGTGAGGAGCCCTGGTGGTGCAGTGGTTAAGACTTGGGCTGTAATCCAAAAGGTCAGCAGTTCAAAACCCCCAGCTACTCTGAGAGGAAAAGATGGGGCTTTCTACTCCCATAAAGAGTTAGAATCCCAGACACTTGTGGGGGCAGGCCTAGCCTGTTCCATAAGGTTACAACTGAGTCGGCATTGACTTGATGACAGTGAGCTTGGGATTTGGTTGTTTGCGGGCTTTACGGCCATGCACGGTGATGTCACCTCCAGATTTGTGGATAATAATCATTCCTACTTCTCAGGGTTATTTGTTGTGAGAACTAGATGGACTAGTCTCAGAAAAGGAGTCCTGGTGGCCTAGTGGTTAAGACTTGGGCTGCTAACCACGAGGTCAGTAGTTAGAAGCCCCCAACCGCTCCGAGGGAGAAAGACGAGGCTTTCTGCTCCCCCAAAGAGTTACAGCTTGGACATACATTTGTCCTGTCGGGTCAAAACTGCCCCCCTGGCAGGGGAGTGGGGAGTTCTCAGAAAGGGCCTAGCACCCACTCGCTGTTCTGACGGGGCCTCAAGTGGGTGTGACCCTGTGGACAAAACCCTGCCCGTCCCCGTCCCTGTCCCTGCCGCCCCTGGCTATGCTGGAGCCCTTGTGGAAGCCGCCGTGTCAGTCTCTGTCTTTGAGGGTCCACCAGACAGGGTCTTGTCATGCCCACTGCTAAGGGACAGTCTGTCCCTACTTCTTCCACGACAGATTTGCCCATTCTCCTGACAGCCCGTGGCATAGTGAATCCCCTGGCCAGCACCACCCCTCCTCAAAGGCATCCAGTCTTCCTGTCTTCCTTCTACATCCCCCAGCTTTCCCTGCAGACGGAGCCACTGAGAGGATCCTGGCTTCCCCATAAGGCCCATCGGGTGAAAACTTCAAGGTACACACGGTGGTGGTAATAACAAAGGGCACTGCTTTGCAACACGCAAGACCTCGTGGCAACTAGAATAGTCTTCATGACGCTTTAGTAGCTCTGGGCTTGTTTCCTTCATGCTTGTTGCATTTCGGTTGTTTGGGGGTTTTTTAATGCAGAGAAAGATACACTATATCCAGTAGCCTTCTTGTCGTAGAGGGTTACTCATTGGGCTGCTATCCACAAGGTCAGAGATTCAAAACCACCAGCAGCTCCGTGGAAGAAAGATGAGGCTTTCTACCCACATAAAGATTCACAGCCTCAGAAATCCACAGGAGTTGTTCTACCCGATCCTGTCGGTCACTGTGAGTCAGAATCGACTCTGTGGCTGTTCTTGAGGGAAGACAAGCACTGTGGTGGGAGTGGGGTGGGGGTGGGGGCTGTTGTGCCTTGGGCTGTTAGCTCTAGGGCAGGCAGCGGCTTGAGCCCACCAGCTGCTCCCGGGAGAGGGGTGGGACTTTCTGTCCCCGTGGAGATTTGCAGCCACAAGGGCAGGTCTCCTCTGCTCTCTGGAGTCACTCTGAGTGGGAATCAACTCAGCATTTGGCTTCGAGAGGAACCCTGCCGTACTGTCCCAACTTGTGTGCAAACACTCACCTGACAAGACAGGCAGGAAGGGAACTCATTCATAACCCGGGGACTGCCTGCGGTAGTCTTGGCCCTGCTCCTTGAAATCCACGGCACAGTGTGCTCCTGCTAATTTTCAGCCTTAAGTCTTAAATAAAGCCTGTGTCCCAGCTTCATCTTGTAAACGGTCCCCCACACACACATGCACTTATGCCCTGAGATCTAGCTTTTGTACTTAAGAAACCCGGAATTGTGTGCCGGAGAAATCAGAAACTTACCCATGTGCTCAATCTCCCTCACCTGCACCTCAAGTCTGCAGGAATGACACTGAAGTGTCCCGTAGGCATTGTAAGGATCTTCACGTGCAAATAGTAACGTAGTTGCTTATGGGAAAGGGATGGCACGTGAACACAATACCATGGCCGGGGTCAGGTGCGGCTTATTCCAAATGGCATCTTTGCTTTTGAACCCTTTACGGCGGCCCTTTGTCAGCAGATCGGCCCGATCTAACCTGCCCTTTGGTTTCCTGACCGCTGCAGTCACCGGCATTGACAGTGGGTCCCAATAAAATGAAACCCTGGCCAACGTCGGTATCCTGTGCACTTACAATGTTGACCCCTGGTCCAGATGGGCGGGTGTGGGGGTTCATCTCTTTTTGCTCCCTGTCAAGCCGTACTCCAGGGGTTCTGCTCTCCGATGTTCATCCGCAAGGGATTCAGGTCCCCTTCGCGTTCAGCACGCAAACGTGTGTCATCCAAAGACCCCAGGTTGTTCCTCAAAAGCCCCGCACTGCATTCTTCTTCAGATAATCTGGCTTCTGGATTATTTGCTCAGCAACAGACTCAGCGTGGTGAGCTGCACATAGTAGGTGCTTTTCCCATGTCCCCTCTAAGTCCCCCGCTCCTCCTACATCACAGCTCCACCTTTCAGTGACCCCAGGCGAGGCCGGTCACCCCCTGACCTCTCTCGCCAGCTCCACCCTCAGGTTGATGAAGCCTCTCTCAGCAACTGACCGGCCCCACCTGGCCAGGCTTTGGCAGCAGGAAGCGATCCTGGCAGGAACGGTGCCAGAGGGAGTTTCTACCCCAAACGGGTTTGGGCTGGGCCCTTGCCTGCTGACTCTGGGCAGCTCCCTCTGGGCCCAGTCAGCAGCCTCCCTGGATGGTGAGGTCTGTAGACAGTCAGAAGAGGAAAGTTCAAAGCACATTCAACCACAACAATGCATCCCAGCCCCGAGGGAGAGTCCTCGATGGACCGCCTTCCTCCCCTGTGTTGGGTGAGGTGTCTGATGGGCAGGGCTGGGGCAGCTTGAGGTCATTCTGAGGGACGCCCTGCCTCTGCCCAGCCCTACCTCAGAAGCCTTATTATTTTGCCTTTCACACTTAGGTCTATCATCTAGCTCAAAATACATTTTTGAATATGGCATGAATTAGATGTCAGGATTGCCAGTGTTTTCCACAGGGACATCAAATTGCTTCCGTAGCATTTACTGAAAAGATCATCCATTTCCCATCATATTTCAATATCATCTTTGTCCCAAACCAGGTGAGTCTGTTTCTGGAGGCTCACTTCTGCCCCAGAGCTCTCTTGGTCCGTCCTGGGCCACCTCCACACCATGTTGACGCTGTCACCTGGTGCGTAGTAAATCTGCACCTGGAGCCCGCCCACCTGGTCTTTCCGGATCAGCTCAGTGCTCCTTGTTCCTTAGGCTTCCCTGAACATTTCAGAAGCAGCGTGCCAATTCCTACCACAATAAATGTGATGGGATTTCTAACCTCGAACATGCACGAAAGCTTCGAAAACCTCGTGGGAAAATTCCATGGCCCTTTATTCCCGTTTCCCACAAACTCCTGAAAGCCCCCTGGTATGCCTAGTCAACAATTTCTGACCTGGATTACGATCTTCAGTGACTCTCATTGTCCCTTTCTAAGTTCTCCCACCACCATCCACATAAACTGCGCCCTACGCTTCTCATTGCTGCTGCCACCATGATGACAAACAGATTTTATTCTAGTTTTTGTCCAACAGTTTTATTGGCACATAGTTTACATATCATACAATCCATTAGTTCAATCATTCAATCATGCCAAGGAGAATTGTACAATCATTACATCAATTTTAGAGCATCCTCCCCCACCCCATGGTTAAGTCGCCTTTAAAATAAGTTGTGCAATCACAATCCATTCCAGTGTTACCTCCCCCTTCATTATTGAGTCCTGAAACCCCCCTTCCCTCCTTACACCCACTCCCACCCCTGTGTTCCCTATATCCCCTTGTTAGAGTCTATGTTGTTAAGAGTGCAGTGTTCCAGGCGGTCTTTATTAATCAGACTAAACTAGCGTTTGGTATAAAGGTGACAGACAT
The DNA here is from genome assembly GCF_000313985.2 of Echinops telfairi. Classification (NCBI taxonomy): domain Eukaryota; kingdom Metazoa; phylum Chordata; class Mammalia; order Afrosoricida; family Tenrecidae; genus Echinops; species Echinops telfairi. Next base: position 97,510,458 of record NW_022103915.1, read on the forward strand.
TAGGGGATGGCTTGAGTCTGAAGTTTAAAGATGAACTCAGGGTCATATCTTGTGGACCTACAGTCTTAGTGGCTCCATAAAGTCTGGATTCCATGAGAATTTGAAATTCTGTTCCACATTCTCCACCCCCTTTGGATTGGGATTCTTCTACCGAGTCTGTCTTTTAAAGTATTTGTCTTAATGAAACTTTGCTGAACATAACGTCTTCCGAGTCCACCCATTCAGGAGTTTCATATTGGTTGTTTCCATCTCTTTGCTACTGTGACCAACTCTGTGGCCAACGTGGCTGCGCACCTAGTGGCTCGGGTCGGTCCTTTTCTTTGGGGTGGATTCCAATAGTGAGAGTGCTGGGTCCTGTGGACTGTGATTCGCATTTGTTCCATGAAGCACCATGTGCTTTCCATAGTGGCGGTGCCTTTCTTCAATCCCACCAGCGGAGTATGGGGGTTCCAATCTCCTTCCATCCACTCTGGCATTTGTTATTTTCTGTTTAGTTTGCTTGTTTTGTTACAAATTTTGCTATCCATGCAGTGTCAGGCAGTACTGTTGTTTGATTTCTCTTACAGCAAGTGATCCCAAGCATTCTTCAATCTTGGTTGAGCGCCTGAATGTCATCTTGGGTGAATTGCTTGCTCATGTCTTCTGCCCATTTTCCAGTTGGATTATGGATGCTTTTCTTATTGAGGTGGAGCAGATGTCTATGGCTTTTAGGGATTTGCCCTTTTGCCAAGGGATTGTTGCCAAACCCCCTGTGCATGACTCTCCCTGTTTCTCCAGTGCTCCCGTCAAATAACGACTGCTGCTTACAAGACATTTAAGACTCGGGACTTAAAACTCAACAACTCAGCTCACTGCCATCAATTCGATTCCAACTCATAGTGGCCCTATAGGGCACAGTAGAACTGCCCTTCTGAGGGTTTGTTTTTTTTAATTGGGGGCTCGTACAATTCTCATCACAATCCATACATACTTCCATTGTGTCAAGCACATATGTACATTCACTGCCCTCATCATTCTCAAAACATTTGCTCTCCACCTCAGCCCTTAATATCAGTTGCTCATTTCCCCCCTCCCTCCCCACCCTGATTCCCTTATGAACCCTCCATAATTCACAACTTATATAATAGTTTTGTCATAAGTTGCACCCTTCTGAGGTTTGGAGGCAGTAAACCTTTCCAAGAATAGAAAACCTCATTTTCTCCTGCTGAGCGGCTAGTGGTTTTGAACTGCTGACTTTGCAGTTGGCAGCCAATGTTCCAGGAAGCACACAACAAATTAGGAGGCAAAACAGATACACTAAAAAGAATAGTAGGCCAACTTATGACAAAACTATAATAATTTATGAACTATGAAGGGTTCATGAGGGAGGGGGAGGGGGGAGGGAGGGGGAAAATGAACAACTGATATTAGGGGCTGGAGTGGGAGGCAAATGTTTTGAGAATGATGAGGGCAACAAATGTGCACATGTGCTTGACACGATGGATGGATGGATGGATTGTGATGAGAATTGTACGAGCCCCCAATAAAATAATTTTAAAAAAGAGAACAGTAGGCCAATTGACTAGAATGCCCCATAAAACCATGACTCTAAATCTCCAAACAAACAAAAATCCCATGAAACGGTTGGTTGTCCATAAATAGCAGCAGCAGCATCTTCTCCCTTCTGTTGTTGTAAAAGTACGTATAATACAACATTTGCCAACTCAACCATTTTCAAGTGTACAGCTCAGTTCTATCAACTTTAATCATGCTGCGTAACTCTTACCTTAACTGATGTCAAATTTCCCTCCCTTACTCTAATTCCCAGGAGTTCTGGTGGCATGATGGGTTATGTGTTGGGGGGCTAACCATGAGGTTAACAGTCTAAAACTACCAGTCACTCCTTGGGGGAAAGATGAGGCTGTCTACTTCTGTAAAGAGCTACGGTCTCAGAAACTCCCAGGGGCAGTTTTACCCTGTCTGAGAGGGTTGGCGTGAGTCAGGATTTACGGGATGGTGGTTGAATTTGGTTCGGTGTGGTACTCTGATTTCTAAATCTCTACTCACCCTACCCCAAAACCTGAGCTTAAAGGGAAGCATTCAGCATCATTCACAGACATGTACAGTGAACCCTCGTTTATTGCGGTTAATCGGTTCTAGACCCTACCGTGATAAATGAAATTCCGCGAAGTAGGATTCCTTATTTGTAAATCAAATATTTTCGTAGTTAGAGCATAGAGGACATGAAAAAACACCCTTTAGTCACCATTACACTCATATTACCCAATTTATTAAATGAAAAAGGGAAAATACAGTAAAACATTTTGGACATTACAATTATCATTTATTATTTATTATATTATTTATGGCATCAAGCGTGTGCAGTGTGAGCCAATCAGTGGCAGTAATGACAGAGCATGCGCTGTTACGCAAAAACCGCGATAGAGTGAAGCCACGGAAGTCGAAACGCGAAGTGGCAAGGGTTCACTGTATCCCCATAAGGATACACTCTAAACCCTGCTGTTATTAACCCCATTTCATAGATAAAGAATTCTGGGGTTCAACCTGTTTATGAAACTTGTTCAAAGTCTCTCCAAATTAACAATGGGCCTGCAACTTAAGCCTAGTGTGTCAGCCCAAAGTCCTTGTTAGGGATCCTGCATGTGTGGCTCTGCCCTCAGGAACATCTCATAGACCCTGAACCCCACGAGCTGTAAATGGGTTCAGGTTATCCAGGCATGGTCAATCCCGGTAGCTGCTTAGGAAAGGGCTTGCTTTGGAGGGATGCCCTGACTTCCTGATGGGACACTACCTGCCTCCCAGACCCATAGCTGACTCCAGAACCAGCTGAAGTGTTCCCAGCGCCAGAGCTACATAGAATGCCATGACAACATGGCAGATCTCTAGAATGTTCCATGAATGATTTGAGCAGTTGCCCCCCTTGTTTCAGGGTTTTTTCTTGAAACCAGCAAGTACCCTTTCTTGGTAACATCGGAGCCCAGTGAGCTGATCTGAACCATTTCATATACAGAGAAATCCAAATGGCACCCCCAACTCAGCTCTGGTGGTCCCAGGCTGGGGCTCCCAGAAGGCTAGGCTAGCCCGGCACTTTGTTAACACTTGACCTCTCTCCCAATGTCAGGCCTTTGCACATTACATTATAACACTTTACTTTGTCTTCTCATGCTACCTTTGAAGTTTTTGTTCAACTCTTTAACTTCATTATTTAACTTCCATTTGTCTTAGCTACTCTATGATTAAGAACAAATTTCAGAGTCTCTTCTGACATCCACTTTGATCTTTTCCTTCTTTCTTATCTTTCTTTTTTTTTTTCCTTTCTAAATCATTGCCTTGATTTTATTTTTTTACCTTGAACAATTTTTACACCTCTTATCTTTTTTTTTCTTTTTTTTTAATCATTTAATTAGGGGTTCATACAACTCTTATCACAATCCATACATACATCAATTGTGTAAAGTATGTTTGTACATTCATTGACCTCATCAAACTGTCAGTCTTTCAATTAGCAGCCAGGCAATTTCATGGTTTTCGCCATCTAAACACACCGTTCACCTACTTCCTGTTTTTGTTTGTTTTTTCAAAAAAATTTTTAATTTATTTTTTTTTAAACATTTTATTAGGGGCTCATACAACTGTTATCGCAATCCATACACACATCAATTGTGTAAAGCGCATTTGTACATCATTCTCAAAACATTTTCTCTCCACTTAACCCCCCAACATTAGGTCCTCATTTTTCCCCTCCCTCCCTCATGTGCCCTTGATAGTTTATAAATTGGTATTTTGTCATATCTTGCTCTTTCTTATCTTTCTAATGGCCTTTTGCTTCCTTCATCCATGGTGGTCTTGATGTCATCGTGCAGCTCATCGGTCTGCTGTCATTAGTGTTCAATGCATCAGATCTGTTCTTGACATGTCGAGCTTCTGCATCTCTTCCCACAGATGTAGTGGATTTGATTTCTGCATATTTCACATGGAGAACTACACATGCATAGTCACCATTGATGTTTTTTTTCCTTTTTCTTACCATTGGTGTTTTTTTAAAAAAGGTATTTTCCATGAAGAAGTCATTGTCCTGCAAATCTCTGGCTTTGTGTTTATCACCAAGGCCATATTTTCCAACTACTGTTTCTTCCTCTGCTCCCAACTGTTGTATTTCAATGGCTAATCATGAACACATCTTGATAGTATGTTTGATCAATGAAGACATTAGTAAAATTCTTCACTTGCTGCATCACTAACGGTAGTGGATTGTGCATAAATATAAATAACAATCATATTGACTGGATTTCCTTATAGGTATATAAATATAGCCCTGCCTGCAGACAGCATTGTGCTTCAAGATAGATTTTGAAATGTCCTTTTGACCCTCCCATTCCTGGCATAGGAAACCATATGACTGACTGATTCAAAATAGCCAATAGCAGCCCATTCTAGCTCATTAGAATATTGATCTTTATGCCTTCTATTTCATTTTTGACAACTTCCAATTTTCCTAGATTCATATTTCATACATACCAAGATCCAACTTTTTTTTCTCCTTACTTTTATTGGGGGCTCTTAAATCTCTTATCACAACCCATACATGCATCCAGTGTGTCAAGCACATTTGCACATATGCTGCCATCATGATTTTCAAAGCATCCTCTTCTTCCCACTTGAGCCCCTGATATCAGCTCCCCATTTTTCCCCCTCCCTCCCCAGCCTGCCCTCCCTCATGAACCCTTGATAAGTTATAGATTATTATTTTCAAATCTTACATCGTCCTCTATAGCCCCTCACCCACTTTTCCATTATTCATCCCCCTGGGAGGGGGTTATATCCTTGTGATCAATTCCCCCTTTCTCCCTCTACCCTCCCCTAATCCTCCTGGGATCTCTACTCTCATTGTTGGCCCTGAGGGGTGTATCTTATCCTGGATTCCCTGTGTTTCGGGCTCTTATCTGTAGCAATGTGCATGTCTGGTCTAATCCGATTTGTGAGGTAGAATTACGGTCATGATGGTGGGGGGAAGGAAGCACCAAAGAACTACAGGAAAGTTGTGTGTTTCACTATACTGCACCCTGACTGGCTCATCTCTTTCCTGTGACCCCTCTTTGAGGGGATGTCTAATTGTCTACAAATGGACCTTTGGTCTCCACTCCATGCCCTCCCCCCATCCACATTGAGTATGATTTTGTTCAGGGTCTTAGATGCCTAATGCCTGATCCCACTGACATGTCATGATCACACCGGCTAGTGTGCTTCTTCCGTGTAGGCTTTGTTGCTTCTGAGCTAGATGGCCACTTGTTTATCTTCAAGCCTTTAAAGCCCTAGATCAGGGGTCCTCAAACTATGGCCTGTGGGTCACATGCAGCCCGCCAAGGACATTTATCCGGCCCACCGTTTGTTTTGCCCCGTTTGTTTTTTCACTTCAAAATAAAATATGTGCAATGTGCATAGGAATTTGTTCATAGCTTTTTTTTTTCAACTATAGTCCGGCCCTCCAACGGGCTTGAGGGACAGTGAACTGGCCCCCTGTTTAAAGTTTTATATATATATAAATTTTTTTTAAGTTTGTTATATTTTTTGATAGCTGGGCACCATCAGCTTTCTTCACCACATTTGCTTATGCACCCATTTTGGCCAAGATCCAACTATTGATAGATGTTTTCAACTGCTTCTTCTCCTTTTGAGTTGTACCCCAACAGCAAATGAAGGTCCAGAAGACTTGGCTCCATCCACGCCATATGGTCAAGTCTACTTTGAGAAAGCAGCTCTTCCTCAGGCATATTTTGAATGTTTTCCGACTTGAGGGGCTCATCTTCTGGCACTACCTCTGTTCTGTTGCTAATCTTGACGTTTGCAGTGTCTGACGATGTTCCACTGCGAATCATAAAGTTTTCAGTAGCTAATTCCTCAGAAGTGGACAGCCTATTCCTTCTTTGTAGTCTGTTCTTAGTCCAGAAGCTCTGCCGAAACCTGCTCACTTTGGGTGATCCTTTTGGTATTTGATAGGAGCCCTGGTGGCATAGTGGTTACAAGGTGAGCTGTGATCCCAAAAGTCAGCAGTTGGAAACCGCCAGGAGCTGCTCCAGGGAATGAGGCTCTCTACTCCTGTAAAGAGCTCCAGTCTCACAGGAGCAGGTGGTTCCAACCTGTCCTATAGGGTCACTCTGAGTTGTCATCAACAACCACAGTGGGTTTTGGTTTGGGTGTAATTTGGAATACCAGTAACACAACTTGCAGCATCACGGCAACACACGAGCCACCACAGTACAACAGACTGACAGGCAAGCGGTGGCAGGAAGACCTCTACAAACTAAAATTTTGCAAAGCAAGGGATGGAGGTGATGTGTACACTTGAGAAAGGGCTCTAAGGAGCCATAGGGGTCTCTCTTTCCAGGTGAGCTTTAACCCCCAGAGAGGCAACCCTCAGCCACCCATCTGTCCCCTTGGCTCAAGGGCTTTCTGGAGTCAAGAGCAAAGCACCTGGTGACCATAAAGGCCCCTTTGAGGTTCCTTACTCCTGTGGTAGGCATCCCTGGGTGGCACCCATGGGTAAGCCCTGGGCTGTTAGTGGAAGGCTAGCAGTTTGAACTCACCCAAAGGTGCCTTGGAAGAAAGGCCTGACCACCTGCTTTGGAAAGGTCACAGACTGGGAAGCTCTATGGCAGCAGTTCTCAACTTGTGGGTCGTGACCCTTTTGGGACCGTCAAATGACCCTTTCACAAGGGTCGCCCGATTCATCACAGTAGCAAAATGACAGTGATGAAGTAGCAATGAAAATCATGTTATGGTGGGGGGTCACCACCACCTGAGGGACGGCCTGAGGAGGTAAGAACACTGCTCTATGGAGTGCAGTTCGAGCAGAGGCCCGAGGCCGCCCTGAGTCAGAACGGACGGACTCCACAGCAACTGGTCTGGTTTGGCTTGGTCCTATGAGAAATGGCCCCAGAGCAGACCCCAGCTCTGTGAACCCGCCGGTGGGTCCGTGCAGATGTGTGTCCTTGTCGTTGAACCACTTGGGGATGAACTTGAGTCTAAGAGACGTCGGGATTAAATGTGCTCGTCTTGCTGAAGATTTCCACCTGAATGTTTGTAAGTGAGGTTGTTCACATTGTCTTTTTCTTGTCCTGTTCTCATCTGGTTACGATTCCAAGTCATAGGAGCTTCATGATAAGAGTTTGCCAGTTTAGTTCCCTCATTCCTCCTGTCGCAAGGCCGTGTCGGTGGAATGGCATTTGCCATGGGTTTGGGAATTTTATAAAAGCTCACCCCCAGTCTGCCTCCTAGGCAGGGGTGTTGGCGCGGACACGAGACCACATCTCTTTTCCTTGTTGAGAGTGTGTGCTGGCTTATGTATGAGGCTTGCGTTGTTTCCGGGACTACTCTGTTGGGAGCCGGCCATGGCCCTGAGGAAGCAGGGAAGAGCGGGAGGGCGGCTGGGGGCTGAGGCGCGGCTGTGCCGGGGAGGCTCTGGTGAAGGCTCGCCCCACCTCGGCCCCACCTCTCTGTTTAGGTACCATGTTCCGCAAGAAGAAGAAGAAACGCCCTGAGATTTCAGCCCCACAGAACTTCCAGCACCGCGTCCACACCTCCTTCGACCCCAAAGAAGGGAAGTTCGTGGGCCTCCCCCCACAATGGCAAAACATCCTGGATACCCTGCGGCGACCCAAGCCTGTGGTGGACCCTTCGCGCATCACGCGGGTGCAGCTGCAGCCCATGAAGGTATGGTGGGTGGGCAGGGCCAAACTTCCACCCCACACCAGCACTGAACCAACCCCTAGATAATCAATTATCAATTCATTTCCTGCCAACCAGTGGCCCCTTCTCTTCAAGGGGGAGCCCCTTCTGCTGGGCTGCTAGATTTAGCCAATGCAGGCTGCCCAGTTGGATTAGAATTTCAAGTAACACTGAATAATCATTTGACTTAGGTAGGTCCCATGCAATATTGAGAACATACTCATAATTTATATATATGTGTGTGTATGTATATATATACAAGCATACCTTAGAGCTATTGCGGGTTTGCAATAAAGCTAATATAGCAATAAAATGAGTCACATAGGGTTTTTTTTTGTTTTCCAGTGCAAATAAAAGTTATGTTTATATTATATTGTAGTCTATTAAGTGTGCAGTAACATTACGAAAGAGTTTGCGATACTTTGAGAATCGCCAAAACGTGATAGGGAGGCAAAGTGCGCACGCGCACAAGCTGTTTGGAAAACGGCGCAGAAAAACCTGCCCTGAGCAAGGCTAGCTCAGCCTTCGATTCCTGACAAGCACGCTGTCTGGAGCGCATCAGGTAGGCTGCCGGGGAAAAACGGAGACGTGCTAGCATCACGGTTATTTTCCATTTGAATGTGACTAGCTGGTCTGTGTTTATCAGGCAACCCCGTCGGAGGGACAGAGAAGGGGCCTGGGGGCTCTGATAGACCGGAGATCCAGACGGGCAGGTCTGGAGCCTGGGAGAATGTTGGGGTGAGGGGCCATGAACTCGGGTGTGTGGATAGGTCAGCCCATCTCTGAGAGGCTGCAGGTAGAGCCAGGGAATGGCAGGCCTCCCCAGGCGACCCCCAGCCAGCCAGCGCCCACCCTGCTCCCCAGGCTCTGCCGACTACACCACTCGGCCAGCCGGGTTGTCCCCAGGGCCCGTCCCACTGGCCTGCAAGCCCTTGGGAGCAGCCGTAACCACAGCCCTGTTTCCCCGCCGGCACAGGCCCAGCCCGCTGGGACCTGGGAGAGGAAAGGACCAGGAGCGGGTCAGAGCCAAGGAGGGCCTTAGAAACCCACCCACGGTGTGCCGCCCGAAGACCCCCGCCCCTCTGCCTCTTGCCAAGGAGGGTCTCTGGCTGTCCCGCCCAGAGGCTGCTCACCCCCTCTTCTCTCGGCCCCCAGACAGTGGTGCGGGGCAGCTCCGTGCCCACCGACGGCTACATCTTGGGGCTGCTCAGCGACATCCAGAAGCTGTCCGTCATCAGCTCCAACACCCTGCGCGGCCGCAGCCCGACCAGCCGGCGGCGGGCCCAGTCCCTGGGGCTGCTGGGCGACGAGCACTGGGCCGCGGACCCGGACATGTACCTGCAGAGCCCCCAATCGGAGCGCCCCGACCCCCACGGCCTCTACCTCAGCTGCAACGGGGGCACCCCCGCCGGCCGCCAGCAGATGCCGTGGCCTGAGCCGCGGAGCCCAAGGGTCCAGACCAACGGGCTGGCGGCCAAAGCGCAGTCCTTGGGCCCCGCGGAGTTCCAGGGGACCGCGCAGCGCTGCCTGCAGCTGGGCGCCTGCCTGCAGAGCTCCCCGCCGGCCGCCTCGCCCCTCGCGGCCGCCGGCAGGCGTGGGACCAAGACTGCCCGGCCCGGCTCAGAGGAGCCCCGGCCACAGTCCTGCCTGGTGGGCTCGGCGGCGGGCAGGCCCGGCGGGGAGGGCAGCCCCAGCCCCAAGAGCCAGGAGAGCAGCCTCAAGCGGCGGCTGTTCCGCAGCATGTTCCTGTTCACGCCCGGCCCGGCCCCTCCGGGCAGCGGCAAGCCGGGGCCAGCGGCACCGAGCAAGGTAGGTCTGCCGGGCTTGCCCGTGGGGCCACCGGGTCCGACGACGGGACCCAGGCCTGCCCGACCCTCCGAGAAGGTGGAGCCCGACGTGGGCAAGTTGCTATCCTTCAGAGGGGCCCTTTAGAGGCTTGATGCTTCCGGCGTCCCCTCCTGCCCTGCCGGACATATTGGGGGGAGGCAGATCGCCCCTGAAAAAGCAGTGTCTGTAATGCCAAGGCCAGAGTGGACCCTGCCAGTGCCGCCAAAGCCTGGCCAGCCTGCAACCCTATGGAGAGGTCTTTCCTTGACCTTTCTCCCAGAGCTGCTATCTCAGTCCACTCTTCCCCTGCCTCAGTGCTCCCCTGAGCACCTGTCGAATGGACTCCCCCCTTGCGGAGAGTTCTAGGAGAACGCCCTCCCCGGAGGCGCCCTTCCTACCCAGCTTCCCACCTGCCTCTTCCCCCTCAGTGTCTCCCTCCCTTTCCACGGCCCTGTTTCCCAGCCCCCTCCCTTTTTTTTGAGATAGGAGCTCTTAAAAAAAATAATTTTATTAGGGGCTCATACCAACTC
>NW_022103915.1:97521312-97534523 GCF_000313985.2 Echinops telfairi
TATATCTTTTGATAGCCGGGCACCATCAGCTTTCTTCACCACATTTGCTTATGCACCTGCTTTGTCTTCAGCGATTGTGTCGGGAAGGTGAGCATCATGAAATGCAAGTTTAATATAACAGAGTATTCTGCGTGGAGGCCCAATGCCCATCTCCTGCTTTCCCCTTTTATCACACGTGTTAGTTGACTATTCATAGTGTGTGTGTGTGTGTGTGTGTGTGTGTGTGTGTGCGTCTTATGGAAGGAGCCCTGGTGGCGCTGTCAGGTAAGTATAAGACTGCTAACTGCAAGGTGGCTGGTTCAAACCCATCAGCTGCTCCACAGGAGAAAAAAGGAGACCCTGTGGCCCCATAGTGACTTCCAGCCTTGGACACCCTGCATAGGGTAGCTGTTGGAACCGGCTTGATAGCAGTGGCTTTGGCTCTGAGTTCATGTCCTATGAAAAACTAGCAGGTGGAATTAGCTGGCTGTGGGAGCCTGGGCAGGGCAGACAGCCAGAGGTACACATATTTTTCTTGTTTAAAAATAAAAGGAAACCATGTGCCAGGCTCTTATACACCTTGTGACGTCCTGTCCAGTGGGACAGTAGCATAGGTACCCATTTAGCAGATAAGAAGACCGGCTCCGAGAGGAGCGGCTGTTCCCCCGGCGGGGAGGGCACTCTCTCAGACTGCTTCTTCTGTGGCCTCTTGGCCTGGCTCTGCTCCCTGCTCCTGGTTCCAGGGTTTTTTCTCTAACATGGGGTAGTAACTGCCTGGCATTGGCGTGGCTCTCCAGCCTCCCTCCCCTCCCCGGGCCCTGTAGGAACAAGCCTGGGTGGTCGGCCTGATGGTGTGAGTGTGGTCTGGTCTGAATGGGGGAGGGGCAGCCACCTGGGCCTAAATCTTTCTAGGCCTCTGAGAGCTCAGTCAACAGCACGAATCAGACCTGGGGCCAGCGCCCGGGGCTGGCACAAGGGAAGGCTCCACTCTCCCATGGGGACAAGGACGGGAGGGCTGGACTCTCCCATGGGTTGGGGTCGGGGATGACCAGGTGAGGTGGACCAGACATGCCAGGTGAGCAGCAGGAGTGCCTGAACTGAGAGATCTGGGGAGACAGCCCCCCAAAATTAAAGGTGGAGGCAGGCGGTACACACTGCAACAGTGACACCTTTAGAGCCCTGTAGGATGGGTGTTGGGACTTGGAGAAAGGGGGTGTCCGCCCTAAGCTGGGCTCCAGCAGGTCTGTCTTTCCGCGCCCTGCCAGCCTCTGGCCACTTGTCCATCCTGCTCCTTTCGGAGTATCTGGTGTGGCAACTGTTATTGGGATGTGCATCTGAGGAGGCAGGTGGTGGCGGCTTTGTGTTCAGAGAGGGGAATCCCAGGAAAGCCATTTCCTGGTAGACACCTGGGCCAGCTGCCTCCAAATCCGTCCCCTCCAGCAGGTCTCCCCGAAAGGCGGCGCGAAGCTTCCTCTGAGCTTCCCCAGGCTGGTTCCTCAGCCCCAGCCCTGCTGGCAACCAGGGTAATTGTCAGTGTGGGAACTGGATAGCCAGGACCCCACCCCTCATGACAACCCAAGCTGCCTCCTAGGAGGTCAGAGGTGCAGGGGCTCATTTTACAGTGGTCCTGAGCGGCTTTGGGTGGTCCTCAAGCCCTGTCCCACATTTTCAGGGTTAATTTCATGCAGCCTCCCCAGAGGCATAAGCCTCGGGAACTTGGGGCGGCTTGGTAACCATGGGGAGCCATGCCTCCCCTCTTCCCAGTCTCTGCTCCTGGGGCATGCTGAACAGCACAGCTAGGTGGCAGTCATGCTCCCCAACCCTGGTCCAGCCTTCCTAGTGGCTCCCCAAGATCAAAGAGGCCTAGAGCCCTTCTGCTCAGAGCCACAGAATGCAGGGCTCCCACATCAGAAAATCCAGGGACTTGCATAAAGATGCAGCCTCTGTGCCCAGTTGAAAAATGCCCCACTATGGGGGTGGGGGGAAGTGGATGAGGGGCTGGGTTGGCTGAACACATGGAAAGGGGCCCATTTACATCTCAATGGGCCCTCCAGGAATGGATTAGTCTGCAAAGCAGTCTGGGAGGCTTTCTGGGCTCCCTCCCTGCAGAGCCTGAGCCTGCACCAGAGTCAGACACAAGCAGACAGGTAGAGCAGCAGGTGCTCTGGTGGCAGGGGAGCCATCCATGTGTGACTCCGGACAAGGCCAGGGATGGAGTGAGGTGGAGCAGGGAGTGTGAAGACACTGGAAAGACTGGAGCCAAATCTGGTGAAAGTCTGAGGTCCCATCTTAAGTCTCTGAGCAAGCAGCCTAGCTAAGGGCATGAGATGTTCCAGGAGTTGATTCAGTTTTGGGGTCCAGGGCCCACTGTGGCTGGTTCTGGAGCTCTGAGACGGCCTCTCTGTGGCCCCTGAAGCCCACCCTTCCAGTGGGTTATGCAGAGCCTCTCCAAGTACCCTTTAAAAGCACGCAGGCCCCAGTGGTGCTTTACATCACTGCCTTGGAGAGAGCCAACCGATGTGGCCCTTTCCTTCCAGGGTAGCAGGAGGGCAGGCCCAGAAAGGCTAGGAGCCTCAATGTAGTATTAAATTAAATGTTGGAAGGGAGGTGGGGGACCAGCCCCACCCGCTGCTGCTACTACTACCCACGGGTTCAGTAAAGCACAATTGTACGGTTGAGATATGTAAATATTATATTAAAGTCATCGAGAGCATGAGAGATACAATAATGCAGTTAGACACATTACATGGTAGCATTGCTTACCTCAGCCCAGCTTCGTGGTCCACATGGAGAGAGGGGGAAGGGAAGGAAGGCAAGGGAACAAGGAAGAGAGGACTAGAGAGGAGAGGGGGAAGAGAGGGGAGTGACCAGGGAGTGAGCAGCAAGGAGAGATCAGTCAGAGGGCTCTATATTGCTGACCCATGCCTATATACCTTTTGGGGGCATACCAGCCTACTAATTACAGGTAGAGACATACGTCACAGGGAGGGGCTGCACTATAGGTTACACAGCAATGAGAGGATGGTCTAGGGGGTGGTCTCTGGGTCTCCATAGGAACCATTATCAGTAGGGTGAAAACTCCGCCTACAGGAGCCTGTCCATTGTCCCCAGAGGCAGGGAGCAGGCCCACCCCTGTGGAGGGATGAGACAGCACTCTGGCAACTGATTGCCCTCAGGGGTGGGTGGGGAATGCCTGCGCATCTGACCTCCCCCTCAAGGTTTCCAGGGTGGGCTTGAGCAGGCTCACCGGGCGCCTCCTGCCTGCCGTCCTGTTCCACCGCTTCCTTCCCCATCAGAGGCCTTAAGGACAGCCCACTGCCTTCGCTTTCTTTGAGCCTTGGTGGCACTGTCTGATAGGCACTGGACTGCTAATTGCAAGGCCAGCAGTTCAAATCTACCAGCTGCTCCTCAGGAGGACGATAAAGCTACCTGCTTCCATAAAGAGTTCATCCTCGGGGACAGCTCTACTCTGTCCTGCAAGGTCACTATGAGTCATGAGTGGGGATGAACTGCATGACAGGGGGTTTGGTTTGTTTGTTTGTTTTCCTCCCTTGCTGGGGTGGGGCGTGGGGTGCAGGATCATTACCCAGGCCAGCAGCTCCTGCCTTGGAGGGAGAGGGGGCAGGTTGACAAGGCCTTAGGCTCTGATGTATACTGGGTCCTTCCTCCCTGCCCTCCTGACTCCAGGTCCCCAGCCCAGAGGTGAGACTAGAGAACCCCCCCAGCTGGTGACGGGGCCCAGCAGTCCTCTGTGGGGGGGGGGATAACCACACAACAGTAGGTAGAATGAGCTCCCTGCTGTCAGGAGCAGATAGGGCTATCAGACCCCAGTCATGGCTTCCATGCCCATGGCCAGCTGCGGGGCGCTGTGAGATCCTACAGGACCTTGGCTGGCTGAGCCTGAGGAACAGGAAGAAAGCCAGCCAGGGGGGACAACTCAGAGGAAGACTCTGCCCCCCAGTGGCCTCCTGGGGGAGGACAGGGCTGGCATGGGACAGCCCAGGACGGGGCTTGCTGTGTCCTCTCAGGAGCAGAAGAGCTGGTGGAAAGGGCTGTTGTTAGCCTGCTCGCCAGAAGCATGGGAGGCTGGCTTTCTGAGCGCTGTGGTTTGGGGTCAGCTATTTGAAAATCTTGGCTCACAGCAGCACCCCAGTTTGGTCCGAGGTGCTGCCTGACCCTGCCAGTGTCCAGCGGTCACCCCCAGGCAGGTGGCTCCCAACTTGCCCACAGTCTAACCCCCCACCCCACTTCCTGCTTCTTCCTTTCTCCCTGCAGCCCAATGTCTCTTTCCAGCCGCCACAGAAAGACTCACCCGCGGGCCAGGTGGCCAAGGCCCAGTCTCTGCCCTCAGAGCAGCCTGTGGGGAACGTTAGCCCCCTGCCGACCTCAGACACCAGCAGCCCCCACATATCCCTCCACACGGCCCCTGCCGCTGGCCCGCCTCCAGGCCGGTCCTCCCCTGCGGGCTCTCCCCGCACCCGGCACGCCCAGATCAGCACCAGCAACCTGTACCTGCCCCAGGACGCCTCGGGCGCCCAGGGTGCACTGGCCAGCGAGGACACCGGCGTGGTGACCCATGAGCAGTTCAAGGCTGCGCTCAGGATGGTGGTGGACCAGGGGGACCCTCGGCGCCTGCTGGACAGCTACGTGAAGATCGGCGAGGGCTCCACGGGCATTGTCTGCCTGGCGCGGGAGAGGCACTCAGGCCGCCAGGTGGCGGTCAAGATGATGGACCTCAGGAAGCAGCAGCGCCGGGAGCTGCTCTTCAACGAGGTGGGGGAGGGGGGGGTTCTGGGGGGCACGGGGGCAGGCCAGCCGCACGAAGGGCCATGGGCAGCCAGGCCTCTTGGGCACTGTGCCCAGCACTCAGAGCCTCGGATCCGTCCCCCAACCCGCAGGTGGTGATCATGCGGGACTACCAACACGTCAACGTGGTGGAGATGTACAAGAGTTATCTGGTGGGCGAGGAGCTATGGGTGCTCATGGAGTTCCTGCAAGGCGGGGCCCTCACGGACATCGTCTCCCAAGTCAGGTGGGCAGCTGGGCCCCTGAGCGGACACCCCCACTGGTTGGCCTGCAGGAGTATGGGGAACCCTCTGGCTCAGGAGATCTGGGGTCCCTGCCAGATCATCTCCAGACCCCTAGTGCCTGTTTGAGGTCCCAAGGGGTCTCCAGCCCTGGTCTCAGTTCCCACAGAAGCTGTGACCTGACTGGACTGCTGAGCCCATCCCGAGGCTGTTGGCTCACGACACATAGGGCCTCCTCCCCTGTCCTGCCCAGCCCTGTGGCCCTGGCACCCAGGGCCCCTCTCACTGACTGGCGAAGGCCCCGCCTTCCCCGTGCAGGCTGAACGAGGAGCAGATTGCCACTGTGTGTGAGGCTGTGCTGCAGGCCCTGGCCTACCTGCACGCCCAGGGCGTTATCCACCGAGACATCAAGAGCGACTCCATCCTGCTCACCCTCGATGGCAGGGTAGGCACCCCCTTTGCCCCCCACCCCCAGCACCATTCTTCCCACTTCACCTCTCACCCCTTTTCCTACCTCTTGCTCCACACCTCAGGTGAAGCTCTCAGACTTCGGGTTCTGTGCCCAGATCAGCAAAGACATCCCCAAGAGGAAGTCCCTGGTGGGCACCCCCTACTGGATGGCTCCTGAAGTGATCTCCAGGTCTCTGTATGCTACTGAGGTAACCGTTCCACCTTCCCACCAGCCCCTCCTCCCAAAGGAGGCGCCCCCCCACCACCCAAAACAAGCCTGCTTCTCAGATGTCCCCCAAGTCAGTCTACTCTCCTGCTGCCCCCTACTCTCTTGTGGGTGGGGATACTCTCACCTGTGACTTTGCTCCCAGGAACAGGCCCCCTAAATGCTCTCCCCCAGCTCCAGGGCAGGGGGTGTGTGTCCAGACTTCCCCAGATGGTAGTTGGGTCCCTCCAGTTAATGGTCGTGAAGGCAAGGCGGCCAGGGAAGCTGGGACGCCCGCCGGGCAGAGGGCTCAGGGCTACTTCTCCTGCAGGTGGACATCTGGTCCCTGGGCATCATGGTGATTGAGATGGTGGACGGAGAGCCTCCCTACTTCAGCGACTCCCCAGTGCAGGCCATGAAGAGGCTCCGGGACAGCCCCCCACCCAGGCTGAAAAACTCTCACAAGGTCAGTTGATCCCGCTCTTCCCGAGCTCCGGGGCCCTCTTCCTCCCACAGGCTGCCCCCACATCAAACCCACCCCCCCTCCTGTCCACATTCGCAGCCGCAGTGGAGTCACTCCTCAGCAGGCAGCTGGGAAGAGCCCAGAGCTACTGATGGGGAAAGGGGAGAGAGGGCACAAGGCAGCCTCCATGTCCCACAGAGGATTCTAGGGGAGCCAGACTGAGCACATCCCCCTCCCCCAATTTGCCAGAGGCCAACCTGGCTGGTCCTCCATCATTGCACTGCCTGACCACATCTTCAAACACGTGTGTGTGTGTGTGTGTGTGTGTAATCCTTTCTTTTCCACCAAATCCACCCCAAACCTGCTGACCTTACACTGGGGGGGAGGGAGGGTGGAGACAGCTAGCTCAACTCAGGGCTGCAAACAGCACTGCCATCTGGTGGCCAGAGTAAGAAATTCTCCAAGGACTGGGGCCCAGTCCCCAAGTGGCTAATCAGTCCCATTGGGCCCCAGGGTGCCTAATGGCCCCAAACACACTTGGGTGTGAGGCCTGATGGGAAATACCTCCCAAGAGGAATGAGCACCGACAGCTCCGGAGCCCACCCTGCTGACCCCAGGATGGGCAATCCCCATGGGCGAATTCCCCAAACCCAGAGGAAGAAGTCTTGTATCAGGAGGAAGACTAAATCTATATCCCAAGATAGTGCTGCAAAATGAGTTCAGATAAGTCTTTGTTTAGGAGCTGGGGTTAGAGCCCAAAAGATGAGGCTTCCTCTCCATGGTCCCCTGCTTCTCGTCTCATCTTCGAAGGGCGTCCTCATTCCTGACCACTTTGTGTTCTTTCTTCACTTAAAGCCCTAGCGGGCAGACAGAGAAACACTACCTTAGTATTAGCCCGTTTTGCAGATGTGAAAACTGAGACCTAGAGGAAAGTGGCGATTCGCCTGAGATCAAGAGACAGACCCCGGACTGGGTCACTCGATGCCCTTTCCACAGAGCCTGCGCACTGAGCACAGTAGGCAGAAGCAGGGACAGGGAGCAGGTTGCTTAGGGAAGCCAGGCTCCCAGAGAGTTTCCGCAGGCTAACGTCACTGCTCAGCAGCAACTCCTAGAACAGAGATTCTCCACCTTCCTAGTGCCCGTTCATACAGTTCATGTGTGGTGACCCCCCCCCAACCATAACATTATTTTCATTGCCACTTCATAATTGTCATTTTGCGACTGTTATGAATCAGGCGACCCTGTGAAAGGGTCATTCAACCCCCAAAGGGGTCACGACCCACAGGTTGAGAATCGCTGCCTTAGAGGCAAACTAGCCACACTTCTTGGACTGACCCTTAACCTAACCTGATAACCCCCCAAACCACCAAGCCTGTGAGGAGCCAGAAAATAGGAAAGTAGAGAATGAGAGATGGTCACGTGGTGGCCGGGCCAGCCCGACAGGTCTTTCAAAAGTGACTGCAATCCCTGCTGTCTCCACAGGTCTCCCCAGTGCTGCGAGACTTCCTGGAGCGGATGCTGGTGCGGGACCCCCAGGAGAGAGCCATGGCCCAGGAGCTCCTGGACCATCCCTTCCTGCTGCAGACTGGGCTGCCGGAGTGTCTGGTGCCCCTGATCCACCTGTACCGCAAGCAGACCGCCACCTGCTGAGCCCACCTCAGAGTGCCCCAGACCCTGGGTGGCCAACCAGCCCGCAAGGCCCACCTCCCTTGTCTTCTCAGTATTCTCTCCAAAGATTGAATGTGAACCCCCAGCCCCATCCTCCTGCCCCTCAGCCCACCGGGCCAGGCCGGACCTGCCCCCCCCAGAGTCTCTCCCTGTGCGGAGAGGCTCCAGTTGCCTTTGGGGTGACAGCAACCCCCCTGCAGGATGACCCTTGTTATTTGCACAAGGACATTTCTAAGACACACAGACCATTGCTCCCGGCCACTGGAGCCACAGCAGCCCGAAGCGCTGCGGGGCAGTTATACCCTAGCCTCCCAGGCCACCTGGCGGGCAGACTGCCTGCTGTCACACGGACACCTGCTGTTCTCAGCTCCAACTCCAGATCTTAGGGTCTCTGGAGGGCCACAGGGAACATTTGTATTGCCCGAATCCTTCTCCTTCCCTTGCGTGTGACTTCCTGAAGGCGCCGTCCCACTGGAAGCCACTCCCTGTCACTGACATATACTCACCCGGCTCAGGCTGAGAACTGTGAATAGGCCATGGGAGGGAAGGGCGCCTTTTTGGAGTGAAAAAAAGAATGGAGTTGGTGGTAAAGATGGTCTCGTGTGTGTATGTGTGTGTGATGTGTTAGGGGAGAAAGTCCCTTCAGATCACTCACAGCCAGCTCCAGCAAGGCTCTCCCCTCGCCTCTCCCACTCAGGTCTACTCAGAAGGGATCTGCTCCTTGGCCTGGCTGCCCACCACGTAAATCCCCGTGTTTCCGCCTGACCAAGGAGTGAGGCTGGATTGAGTCCAGCCGCGTGGGGTCTTGGGAGGTTTCTGAGTGGCTCCCAGCATTGTCCCCAAGTGGCTCCCACACTGTAGTCTGAGGGAAAGGGAACTCTGTCGTCACAGTGCACCGCACCTCCACAACCGGGTCATCAGGGGCCCATTCTTCCCTTCAGAATCCTGTTCTAGGGAACCACCTTTTCGGGGGATTCCATCATGTCAAGAGGATAAGCACCCCATCTGTCACACCACCCACCCCTAGCTGCCTCCTCAGGCACCTGTCTCCTCACCCCACGCCTTCCCCACTGTCGGTGTAGCTGTGAGACAGGAAATTCCTGGGAAGAACTTCAGGTGTCCTGACCCTATCTAGATACTATTTTTAGATTCCTCTGCTCCCTGGTGGCCTGCTTTGGAGCAAAACGTTGCAAGGACTTTTTTTAGGGGTCAGCATTTTCAAAACAAAAGCATCTTCCCTAGAAACTTTTGTGAATTGTTTGCACTTGTGCCTGTTTTAAATTAAACTGAGTGTTCAAAACCCCAGGGCTTCCTGTCCTCTCTGGAGGGTGGGGCCAAGCTGCCTTCGAGTTGGGTGGTCAGTGGTCCAGCTGGGTGTCTGCTGTGGCTGCCCCTCCTTCCCCATGTGAGCTCCCCAGGGGTCACTCTGGCCTAGAGAAAACCTGGACTCCCTGGTGTATGAGAGGCTGAAATGAAACAGGAAGAGCGAGGCCCCTGGGACCGAAGGCGATGAGAACCAGACTGTATCCCTTCCCTGGGGGAGACAACACAGGCAGCTCTCCTGGCCAGGGGCCCCTGCTTGCCATGCCTCAGGGGCTCTGGGGAGTAGCTGGCAGCTTACCCCTGCCTGCATCAGCATCCCCTGCCCCTGGAAGTCAGAGAGGCCTCTCCTCAAGCCACACAAAGGAAGTGGGTGAAAATGGCCTTCAAACGTGTCGTCTCAGTATGGATACCATGCCCCCCTCCCAAGAGCTCTTCTACCTGCCACCCTGGATTCCCTGATGCAGCTGAGCCAGGAGCAGGGAGCCGGGCCAGCCTGCTCACCACAGCACTCACCCCACAAGGACAGCTCGCCTGCCAGGCCCTCTGCACCACCACCCCCAATCCCACCAACCTAATCAGGTGCGTGTGGCACCTATGACCTCACTTAAGAAGATGGCCACCGTAAGAAGGGTGGAGATGGCCCTGGGCAGCTCTCCATCTCTCCAGAGGTAGCTGGTCCGGACGAAAGACACCATGTCTCTCAACCAAATAATACTGGTTTTATTTGGGGCCATCTGTCCACCTAAGCTCATCCTTCACAGGAAGCTTCAGACAGCATCTAGCCTCACGCAGAGACCCAGTCTGAGCTGGATTGTGGCATGCCAAGCTCCTGGGCCTGGGGGGCTTCAGAGCCATGAGCAGCAGCGGCTGGGACAGAAACCGCTGGCTCAGGAAAGGTCTCTTCCACAAAGTGGGGAGAGCTAGTGAGGACGCCCAGCCTCAACCGCCTTGGGCAGTGCTGAAGCCCACAAGCTGCCCCCACTCCCCAACTAGGCCTGCTGAGAAACCTCGAAGGCAGCTCCCTTCAGCCAGGAAAGATCTGCTGAGGCTTTTTAGAAACCTCACTTTCACCTGCCAGCTTTCAGCAGCTCCGCCCAAGAGAAAGAAGCCCTCAGGGTGGTTTGCCGGAAAAGGGGGCCCAAACCGAAAGCCACCAGAAAGGTGACAACACGTTCAACAGAATGTGCAACCCAGACTTGGAGGTGTTTTTTGTTTTTGTTTTTTAAGAAGGCAAGATATTCATATTCTTACACCATTGAAACACTTGGTGAAAACTTAACACGCTTGGAAAGGGAAGCAGTCAGCAAGCAAAAATCAGAAAGCAGCAAGTTTGTGCTTGGGGTATCCAGTCATCCCGCACCCATCCTAAGCTCTGAACCTCTGGGTGCCTGTTTGCCCACCACTACCACCACCCCACTCCATTATCGGGGCACAGAAGGGTGGAGGAGCGGCGGGCGTCTGGGGAGAAGGATAGGAAGGTGGAACATCTCAGAAACCGAAGCAAATACCATTAGATGGAAGCAGCAAGCTCCACGGGTCTGAAATCACCTGGGAGGGGGTGGTAGCTCCAGTTCGTCGTGCGTTCGTCGTGGGAAGGCCGGAGCTCTTGGGCAGCAGAGCTCTAACTTCAAATTAGATTGTGGGGGTCCGTAGTGTTAAGTGTGGCTCCTGCTATTCCAAATGCAGAATTGGGGTTACTGTCCCCTACTTCACTGCTGTAGGATGATTTCAAGTATCCGGATTTAATATTCTACGAGAGGATGAGGATTCCACGAGTAAATACACACGGAGGGAGAAGTCTACAGCGGTGATCCCACCCCTCTCTCCCCCCAAAAAAGCCCAGAAGTCTGGAACTCCGAGCCAGGGCGTAGCGAGGAGTGGGCAGCGCTGCCACTAGGGGGCACCAGAGGACACGTCCTGTGGGCAGCCTCGCGGGGGACCCTCGCCGACCAAGTGGGAAGGTTGGATAAGTAGGTAGGCATCTGACACCTTGACAAGGTCCCCGCCCCCCTCCCCCAAGCCCAATTTCTCAGCACGGATCATTCTCGCTCTGGCCAGTTCCCTGGGACTTAATGGTGTGAAAGTGAAACCTTTGGTTCTGCAAAAGCAACGTCTTCAAAAGAGATCCCACCGCAGGCAGGTGGGGGACTGCAGCGCTTTACCTAGGCGGTTCACGGAAAGCGCCTCCTCCGAGAATCTTCGCCCCCAGGGTCGGGGCGCAGACACGTGTGCTGGCGCTTCCGCGGGGTCCTAGCGCCGGCGATTCTCTAGCTTCGCCAACCCCCTGGCCAGACCCACACAAAGGGAAGGCGGGCGGAGGCGCGGAGGGAGGGGACGGGAGCCGGGTCCGCAAAAGGGCCTTTAACCACCTCTCCGCTGCAGCCTCTGACTCACTAATCTACCCAGTAATGAAAGCTGGGCTGGGCCTGCGTTCCATGCGGTGGGGCAGAGGCAGGGGGTCCCTGGTCTCGACCTCTGGAATCCATCACCCGCCCTGCCCACCATTAACTGCCCAGCGAGCAACAGGAGCCGTTTAACAGGCTCCTTCCTGCTCTCGCCAGGAGTTTGATGTAATTTAAACTGAGACCTGCGGCTCGTGTGGGCTCCGAATCCGCGCGCCGCTGCCGTTTAACGTGGCAAACACTTCAGTCAATTATCCCCCTTGCAGAGCTTCTATTTAAAGAGACATTGTTAGGTTCTTAAGCCTCGGATGAGACCTGCTGCTTTCTGCTTTATATACAACGACTTCTTTGAGGATTGGGGGGGAAATGCAATTACGCAAAGCCTTCGCAACTGGTCTACCCTGCGGGAGCACCCACGTGCAGGACAGGGGAGCTGGGAGGCGTTGAACGAGGGGGAGTTGCTGAGTCCTGGCCATTTCAGGCCTTTGAGAACGAAGGTCTCACCATGAGAGGCTTGGGCATGTGGATGGTGAGGCCTGGAGGGGCAGAACCTCAAAGATGAAACTCACTTCCAGCCCCCCTGAGTGCAGAGCAGACCAGAGGGGTAGGCTTGGTGTGGAGCAACTGGTTGGCTCCTGGGTGTCCCCAGGAGTAAAAGGGGCAAAGGGAGTTGGAATGATCCAGAAACTGGTTCAAGGAGCAAACTGTGAACAACACCTGGGGCCTGCTCACTCCTCAATTCTTTCATTGTCTTGAGGCAGGAGAGTTTCTACCCCCCAAAACACTTAAGTGCTATTCAGCTTTCCAATCTATAGAGGCACCCCCCACCCCCCAACTCTTATGGAGACTTGGGTAGGTGTTACTGTCAGCAGCACTAAGGCCAGCCTCAGGAGAGGCCCTCATTAGTTGCACAAGGCCAACTCGTCAGCAGCCAGCTTGGGGAAGGGGACCAGGCAGGAGGCCTGAGGAATCTAGCCACACCAAGCCTGGAGGTGCCCCAGGGCTGAGCATTAGGGCTGGGGCCAGGGCTGGAGGAGTCCTGTGTGCCTGCCTGAAAGGCCCTAGCCTTTGGAGCCAGCTTTCCACCAGGCACCTTCCAGGGGGAGGAAAGGCAGGCCACAGGTAAGGTAGGGGAAAGGCAGGGGATACCAAGGAGCAGAAAGAAGAAATGAGAGGGTCTCTCTCGGAGAGAGGACTGGTGAAGGCCTGGCTTTTGCAGCCGGTACAAGTTATAGAAACTGGGCAGCGGGGCAGGGAAGTGAGAGACCTGGAAGCCAGGGGAAATCCAGGTGAAGCAGCGACTTGAGAGGCGCCAGAAAGCAACGCCGTACCTCAGAGCCCTTTACCGCTGGGCCTGCAGCACCACGGCCTCGGTGCTGGCCTGCCAAGCCTGCGGCCCGGGCACGGTGAGCGGCAGAGCGTTGGCTTCTAACTCCGGGCCGCTCTCCGGCCCCGGCGTCTCCCCGACCAGGCTGGGGATGTCTGGGGCTGTGGAGCGTCGGCGCAAACCCAGGCGGCTGGAGCCCGGACCGCACTCGGGGTGCGGGCTAAGGCCGATGGGGGCTTGCACTGCCGTCGGAGGCGCCCCTTCTAACACCTCCTGCGAACGCCATCGCCCTGTCCCTGAAGACTGCGGCGACTGCGGTCGTACCATCAGAGCCCCCGCTCGCAGGCGGGCCGCCTCCTCCTCGGTC
>NW_022103915.1:97536218-97543736 GCF_000313985.2 Echinops telfairi
TCTGGAACAGCCCCAGGTCCTGGATGGAGGGTACTGCTTGAGGGCAGAGCTTGACCCTGGGTCCGCGGAGAGTAGCTGGGGCGTGAGGGGAGGGGGTGGCTCTTCGTCTGGCCGGGAACTGCCGCTGGAAGTGCAGCAAATCACGAACTCTCACACAATTGTTCCCCCTAACACGCTCACTCGGAACGGGGAGAGGGGGCGGAGGGGGGGTAGGGGAAGAGTGCTCTCTCCACCCCCAAACGTCTTCCATCCCGAAGCGCGCCCCGCGTGCCAGCTCCAGGCGGAGCGCAGACGCGGTAACTCCGGAGCCTTTCCGCCGCCACTCCAGGACCGGCTGCCACCCGCAAAGAGCAAGGAGCATACGCAAGGCTCTTCCAGCGTCCCGCACTTTCTTGAGCACAAAATGACCCCTAAGCCACAAAGCTGCGGCCTCTTTTATCCCAAGAGCGTGGAAACCCCACCACTGGTCGCCCTCCCTCCCCGCCGCAAGGCCACCGCATGTAGGTGGGAGCGGGACGGGGGAGGGGGGTCTGAGGGAGATCCGCCGCCTATTTGAGGGGAGTCCAGGTGCCTCAGCGACTGGGGTGGGAGTCGCTGATAGGGAAGGTGGGCATGGGCGTCCGGGAGTTGTCTCCTAGGTTCTGGCCAGGAGGAGACCTCCCTGCTCAGGCAGGAAAACCAGGACAAAAAGTCGAAGTTTACACTGGAGAGCTGAATGTCTCTACTAAATACAAAAACCAAGTTTCTAGAGGAAAAGATGGAGTCGTGGGGAGGGGAGGGCCCCGGAGTCTTCAGAGTTGGTGCTTCCAGGATACATGCCAGGCAGGATTACCCAGAACAGGGGATGATGGTTCACATGGAGACAAAGGCAGGAGAGCAGAGAAACCTTTGGAAAACAGTGTTGACCTGACTGGTAATGTTAACTAAAAGACTGGAAGTTCAAGACCACCTGAAAGCACCTCAGAAGAAAGGCCTGCCAGCCCGCTTCCCCAAAAGGAGCGATTGTAAGCCTTGTGGAGCAGAGCCCTGCTCTGATATACAAGGGTTCTCCATGAATCAGAGTCAACTCCATGCTGATTAGTTGGAGATCTTATGAGAGAAAAACCATTAGGGAGGATTGGAGGTGCCCTCAGTCTGGGCAGAGCAGCAATAAGATGCTTAGCAGAGGACACCCTGCTGGGAAGAAGGTATAGGTGGATGGTAAAGTGAGTACAGGCTCTTGCTCACCTGGGACCTGGGGCCCAGGCCAGGAAGTTGGAGCCTTTTCACCCTTTCTGTCACCTGGGGAAACCTGTGGGGTTTACCTGCACATACTATGAATCCCCCCGTTTTCTTCTCGCCTGTTACACCCTGTCACGGTGTTGTAGAAAGTACTTGACATCAGCATGAAGGCATTTGCTAGCAGTGTGATGTCAAGCCTGCCTATTCTCTGCAAAATGAAGCTGATCCAACCAGCCCCGCCTGCTCACAAAGGGGCCAGCAAGAGCAAGTCTGGGAAAGAGCTACACGGCTATTCAGAGCAAGGCCCTCCGAGGAGCCTGCTCCTGCTCTCAGATCACTCCGGGCCCTGTACTGGCCAAGTTTGGAAGGGTCAGCTGCTCCCTTTTCACTCCCACCCCACAGAAGCCCTCTTGGGCCATAGCCCAGGGAGAGGGCATCCAGAGCCTCTGCTCTGGATCTAGTAGGGGTAGGAATGCCCTCCCTCTTGACCCCGGTAGGAGAAGGGAGGTTTTTCCTCAACCCTTTAGGACTCAAGTTCCCTTTTCTGACGCATGAGGAAAACTGCTTCCTTCTGTCTGTTTCCAGGGCCAGGGCAGGAGGTGCCCCTGGACTTTGTGTGTGGCAGGCTACTCTTGACAAGCCAGACTGTGCCCCCTTCCCCTATATCCCCCTCCCTTTTTATGGAAGAGCAGGGCATCACAAAAAGAATGCTGGAAGCCAGACCCCTGCCTCCCTGCCCCCACCTCCACCCCAAGATGGCAAAGCCCTGTAGGTCCCTCTCCCCTCACCCCCACCCCGAGGTGAGTGAAGGCAGTCCCAGAGGGCAGCAGTGGCCCCTTCAGGGCCTCACTTTGGTCTGGCAGGAGTTGCAGGACAGGGTGCCCAGCTGGCCCCATCACCCAGAGCAGGTCTGTGGCAGTGTACAGGGAAGGGGTTGGGGGTGCCATGTCTCAGGCTCCGGAGCCTTTGCTGTGACTTCCTGTGGGCTCAGTATGTTCTGAACAGACAAGAAATGGCAAAGCTAAAGAAGAAAAAAAAAAGCTGAGACTTTGCTGCAGAGCACAGAGGCACCAACAGCCGGAATTAGAAGCTGTCGCTTAGGGAGCTGAGGGCTGACAGGAGACAGCTGAGGCAGGCAGGGGGCAGGCAGGCACTCTGCACTCCTCCTCCCCTCCCACCTGCTGCGCCCTTTCCCCAGGCCCAGGCTGGGCCGCAGCTGTCCCCCTCCCCACCCCCTTCTTTCCTCCTCAAGTGTCACCAGCCCCCTCACCCTGTCACGTTGCACCAGCTCAGCAGGGTTGGGCAGGGTGGCACGTGACTAGGAGAGCTAGAGAGTGACTGGGAGGGGCGGGGTGGGGAGTGAGTCAGCGGGGGCTCTGGCATCAGAGTCAGCAGTAGGATTGGGGTGGGGGGGGGGAGGGATCCTTATCAAAAAGTGAAACTGAGGCATGACAAGTAGAAAAGGAATCTGGCTCCCAGCTGCCTAGATGGGCAGCAGGGTGGAGCCCAGAGGCCCTTCACTTGTCCTGAGTCCTAAGGGAGCACCCAGCTCTTCTGCACATCCTCAGAGTCAGAAAAGAATGTCTCTCCAGGGCCCAGGGTGTGCCCAGGCACATTGGCCCCCAGAGGCACCTGTCCTTTTTCGGAGTCTGGAGTGGATAGGGACCTGGCCTCCCGGGAAGCCCCAGCTGGCAGGACAGAGGCCTCACCAGGAAGCAGAGTTTTACCACCTTCTCCCTCCCTGTCACTCTGCCCTGCCCTGCTGTGAGTCCAGAGGAGACTGAGCCATCACCAGCAAAAGCTGTGAATCCCTCCATTTGGCTAACCACAAGGTCAGCAGTTCAAAACCAGCAGCAGAGAACACCTTGGGGGAAAGATGAGGCTTTCTATTCCCATAAAAGGTTACAGTCTCAGAAAGCCCAGGGGCAGTTCTACCCTGTCCTATAGGGTTGCTATGAGCAGGCATTGACATGATGGCAGGGAGTTTGGTTTGGTTGAAAGTTGTACAGTCTGGACACCCACAGGAGCAGCAGTGCGATTCAGCCCTGAATGGTTGCTATGAGTGGAACCCACTTGGTTTGGGGAGTTATGCCTACCCGCCTGGGTCAGCAAGAGCCTCTCAGTGAGATTCCCCACCCCTGCAGAGCTCTCCTCTGGGAGGCAAAGGTAAGTGTCTGGCTGACGGATTGAAAATAGGGCCCTGTCCTTGGTGGGGGGGGAGGGGGAGAGGTGGTGACCCACTCCTAGATACGTCTATATGTGTGTGTGTGGGGGGGGCAGGCCTTACTCTTGTGAAAAAGCACACCATCTTGCCTCACCCTACAACTGGGGAGCCCGAGACCAGGCCTCCAGGGGATGAGTGTGGAGTACTGTACTTGTTTTTTCCAAAACCATAGGTGTCCCAGCTAAGTGCATCTGCTGTAATTCTCTAAGACGAAAACAACTTCTTCCCAGAATCAACTCCCAGGGGGGTCTCTCCAGAACCAGTGCCTGCCCCAATTTGGGACTTAGGGCCCTCAACAGGTTTGGGGACGAACCCTATCCTCAAGACCATTTGGAGTCACAGCGCCCCAACAGGACAGAGTAGAATGGCTCCTTAGGGTTTCCGAGACTGCTGCAGGAGCCCAAAAACATGCCCCTGGGCCTGACCACTCTAAGGTTTCTAAAGGGACCTGGGGGGAGCCAGAAGGTGTGGAGCTCCCCCAAATGGGGAAGGGGCACTTGGCCCTAGGCTCTTCTGCTTCAGTCCTGAGTGGAGACAAGCGTGGGTGTGGACTCTGAAGTGCCGTGACTTCATTTTTCCAGTGGTGTGGCATCAGGCTGGCAGAAGGAGAAGTGACTTCTCTTCCAACCCACCGCACAGAAGGGCCCTCAGCTGGAATTCGGCTCCCAAGATGTTGTTTGTTTTTTATTCCCCAAGCCCACTAACAACACACACACACACACACACACACACACACACACACACACACACTTTCTCTCTCTCTCTCTTCCTTAGCTGCAGACCAGAGGCCAGACATAGGCAGGAAATACCCAGATAGGAGTCTTTAGTAGGGGAAGGGAAGAGAACAATAAATAAACCTCACACATGCCGGATATAGCATGATGCTGTCCTTGCCAGGCAACCGGAGTGAGGGTGCATGCTAGGATGTACCCCCCACAGCCCCAGAACCCAGAGAAACCCCCACCACTACCACCACCACCACTACCACCAACTGCACATGTCTCAGTGGCCTGAGGCCCATGTCAGCCATCCCATCCCCTGAGGGAAGGGCCTGAGCTCTGGGTGCGGCTGGGTCCCAGGGCGTGTGGAGACCATGTCAGGCTCCGCCTGGGAGAGCTGATGGCAAGGCTGGCCCAGAGTGGGCAAGAGATGGACGCTGTAAGCCCAGAAGAGCTGCCCTCCTGGTGACAGAAGGGCTCTGGGCTTGGTGCTGCTGGAACCAGACGCTAGAGTGGAGTTTCCAGGGGCCCAGGTTCAAACCTCCAGGTGAGGGGCCTGCTAGCTCGGAAAGGCTGAGTGGGGCCAGAACTGTTTTCTTTTGTGCCCACACATGTCCCTTGCCCTCAACAAATACATGACGCTAATTTGGAGAGAGGGGGAAGGTTGGGGGACAAACCGGTGTTTAGGGAGGATGTCTAGGCCTCCTTGGGCCCCAACCCTGACAACTCCCATTTCCTGCTTGCTCCTCAAGCCTGGCTGTGGAGGAGGGGGCCAAAGCGGCCAAGGGAGCCCCAAGTGTCTGCAGCCTGAGAGGGTGGGCGTGGGGGCGTGCCACATCCTAGAGCGGGTCCCATAGTCCTTGTTGAATGTCCCAGTGGGAGGGGGACATCAGAGGCGGCTCTCCTGGGCATCTATCCCCACTGTGAGTGGCTTTTCACTGGGCTCTGCAGCAGCCCCACAGGGCCGCGCTGCTCCTTCCTTGTCAGCCTCCGAGGGCAAGCAGGCCCTGAGACAGGCCCTGACGGACTCCTTCACCTCCAACTCCAGGCTCTTCCGTCTGACCTCATACTCTGCCAGCGCCTCCTCCTGGAACTGTGAAGGCAACAAGGACCCCACTCCCAGAGCTGAACTCAGGGGGATCCCCCCCCCCCCCCCCCACCCCTCTCTCCTTCCCCCCCACGGGCGGGGGGGGGACCCCCCCCCCCCCCGCCAGCCCTCTCTCCTTCCCAGCACAGGGGCAGAGGAGGTATCCCCCTCCCAGGAGGCTGGGGAAGGGGAGCATCCATCGGGAGTCTTGCAGGAGAGGAGCGCAGAGGTCTGCCAAGCTGCCTCCCTGTAGCCTGTGACCCACCCTGACTGGCAGCTCCCCCCCCAGAGCAGGCCCCTTGGCACCCCCTCCCCTCCTGGGGACCAGTGTGGCAGTCCCTGTTACCTGCTTCTCCATCTCCTGGATCTGTTCCAGGCAGGCCGCCTGCTTCTCCCCCAGCCTTTTCTGGTGCCCGTCTAGGGTCTCTGTCATCTGGGGGAGGTGGGGGGATGGAGAGTCAGGACAGCACTGATACGCCAAGCAGGACTGGTATCATGGCTGCCGCCGCAGCTGGCCAACTATAAGACCATGGACCAATTCCCTAACTTTTCTGAACAAGTTTGTTTTTAATCTGCAATTGTTCCTGTCTCACTGGGGAGCCCGGCCAGCCCAGTGGGTTACACTCTGGGCAACTAACCTTAAGGTCAACAGTTTGAAACCAAAGGTCAACAGTTTGAAACCACTGGCAATGCCAAGGGAGAAAGAGGGGTCTTTCTCCTCCCGTAAAGATTCACAGCCTCGGAAACCCACAGGGGCAGTTCTGCCCTGTCCTATAGAGTCGCTGTGCATCTCTGCATCTCGGTGGGTGGGAGGAAGGGAGGGGACACTGCAGGCAGGTCTCAGTGGAGGGTGGCTCAGTGGGTTACTGGTGTGGCATAGTGGCTGCTGGTGTGAGGACCCACAGCAGGGCTTTAGTCCAGTCTCAGTGGGGTTTTTACTCCCTCTTCAGCCTCCTTGGGGCCTTAGGATAGCCACCCTTCCTCCTGTGTCACCCCCCCACCCAAGTCCCATCTCTGCTGACCAGCTAGCCCATATCATTTCCATCCAGGGCATCTGGCCAGAAACACACCCCTCTGGACTGATACCCCAACCTCCACCCACACGTCCAAACCCTCAGGTAGACTAGGACCTCCCCCTCCCCTGCATTGCCTCCTTCTAAACCTTAACTGCTGGGGCACCTGTGGCCAGTGCATCTGCAAAGGGAAACCCCAGGACTCCTGTGGGGAGTCTGAGTGCTGACACACACGTGCCTGAGGAGACCAGCCCGCCCTCACACACCTGCCGGATGACCTGTACCACTTCCTGTATGTGCGAGCTGTTGATCTCTCTCTTCAACCTGTTGGGATAACGGAGTTTCAGAAGGGCAAGAGAGGCCACTGGGGGGAGTTGGGTTTCCTCAGAGTGTAGGCAAATGGGAACTCCATCCTAGAGGCCAGCTGAGGAGTATGCGTGGAGGCCCTAGGAGGATGTGGGGGCAACGGAGCCGAGGCTCTCTGAGGTAACTTCCCCAAGCACACTACCCTTCAGGCTTGGATGGACATGCACACAGGTGGGAGGCAGAGCACGCATCCCAATGTTCCCCTCTGCCTTTGCAAACTTAGTTTGTGCCTTTCTGCCCCAACAGGGCTGTTGGTGTCTGTTTTGCCAAGGAGGAAACCCTCCCCTCAGAGGTGGCAGCCCTGGGATCAACATGCCAGAGCCAGGGAAGAGGCCTCTCTGGGAAGAGTCAGGGTCCGCTTGTGGGGCCTGGACTGGGCGCTAGATCTGCCTTTGATTCTAGGCCTCCTCTCCCAGCGCTCACCTCTCCTGGGTCATCTTGTCTGCGGTGACCTTGATCATGGCCTGGATGCGCTCCAGCCTCTTGGCCTCCAGCTTTTTCTTCATCTCTTTGGTGTCACTGCAGAGACACGGGCATCAAAGAGAGGCTTGGTGGGGTCCGGCGCCTAGCCCGGGTCTGAGAGACTAGCTTGGTAAGGAGGTGTCCATACTTCTCCGAGGTCTCCTTAAGAGCCTTCCCCTCCGCAGCCTGTTTCTCTCGGGCCAGCTCCATCATCTTGGCAATTTGCTGGGCGGAGGGGCGGGAGGGGAGGTTCGTGAGAAGTCCTTGTTGTGCTGCCCCCAAGTGCACCCCTGGGTCTCGTTCTGCCCCCCGCCCCCCCATGGCTTTCCCATTTGGGGCCGGCTAGTTTCGGAGGGAGGGGCAAGGCAGGACGGGTCACTGTCCCAGGGACGGGCCGATCACCTCTGTCACGTTCTGCTCCTTGCG